>NW_017537101.1:137314-145465 GCF_001853355.1 Bactrocera latifrons | reverse complement strand
CGATTTCGCAGTAAGACAAAMGTGGTAATTCAAAACGCGAAATTAAAGATCAATGACAAAACGAAAGCTTTAGTTTTTCAAATATGAATCTGAAATTTTTCAATCAAACCAAATAAGGATAACATCTTTTTATACTCGTTTATGACGAAACAATTAACCTATTACACTGGTAAAAAAAATCCACTTGTTTTTTGTGACCTCAACACTACAAAGTGTTTATTATGTAAAAATTGCCTTCATCACCTATAGTGTTTTCATATGAGGATTTTTGTTACAAGATACAAGAACCCTCTGCCATTTCCGTCCATTGCCTTAACAAAATTCTTCATGAAACCAAATTTAATACGCACAGGTTCACTAGTAACGATTTTTTGTCCCGGAGTGAGTGTCAGACGTACTAGCCACTGCTCAAAGTGGTCATGTGAATAGCCTGAATAGCCAGAAGTTACTCGAAGGTAAATCAGACGAAGGTGGTGATTGCGACACGATATTAGCTGAAAATGTGGCGAAATGATCACGAAAAGCCAATGCAGTATGAGATGGTGAATTATCGCACTTCTTTGTTCGATAAGTTCATACATAGTAAAAATCGAAGAATTCACTTTTAGAACCTCACAAACCGACGCGTATCTCAAATAATAATGAATATTTTGACGTGAAATTTAGAACAGATGTCACTAACAGTGTTACCAACTTACGGAAAAAAAACTACATTTAGTTCTCCTTTCAATTTTATCTCAGTAGTATTGCAAAATCTAAAGCCGTATATTACAGAATATCTGTGGGTGATAAAAAATTAAACAAAAGACAGCTGTTCCCGCCGGGGGAAGCAGAAGAAGAGGAAGACCTCCACTCCCTTGGAAGGACCAGGTGGAGAAGGGCCTGGCTACGCTTGGAATATCCTATTGGCGCCACGTAACGAAGAGAAGAAACGACTGGTGCGCTGTTGTTAACTCGGCTATAATCGCGTAAGCGGTGTTTACGCCATTTACGAAGAAGAAGAAGAAGATAGAAAAAATCTCTTTTCTGGTTTGGCTTCAGGGTATCAAACTTCATTAGAAATACCTAAGAATTTTCATGTTACAAATTACACATGGGTAGGGACTTGCCCTTGCCTCAGGGAAAAGTGCACGTACGCTCCTTACGTTAGCTGGCCTGAACGCTCTTAGGAAAACGAAAGCGTACCCATTTTAAAGCAGGAAGAGGACCTCTACCCAAGTCATAGAAAGTTTGGCGTGTAGCCCCTCTAGGAAATAAGGAGGGTGCTGACTGGGACGGCTGACGGCTTTTAGTAAAACAACGAGTAAAGTAAAAAAGATCGCGGCCTTTGTCGACCTTCTGGATGAGCGACACTTGACATGGGCGATAAATTCGTTCAAACCGTTCAAGTCAAGGAGGATGGAGTCATGTGTAGAAATTTATGCAAGTGAGGAAAGTTCTCTGATCGCCATGCACTTGGGAGTGGCCAGAAACGGTTCTTTTATATATGGCTCAAGCAGCTCACAACTTCCGGTCTTAGACCAAGTATCGTTTGGGTAGTCTAAGAACATCCGGTTGAAGGCGAGCTAATTTAGAAGGTGAAATATCCCCCGCAGGGTTGTGCGCTATGTTTGGGCTGCAGTATATACTGTAGATAACCTTTTCGTGGTAGTTTTCTGAGGGCTGAATAGCGACCATCTTGGCTTTTCAGTGGTAGGAACGCAGTGCTGTATATATTGAGGTAGTAAATACTTAGCAAATTTATTCTATTAAATAACAAAAACTATAAATATTGTTGCTTAATATAAAAGGAAATTATTTATTAATGACATATATTTATTAATATTTCATTTAAACGCCATAGTGTGTCATGTTTCTCCCATAAAAATATCACATACTGATTGTTCATACCAAATGAACACATCCCTGCATTGTCCACCTAACTCGTCTAAATACCAATTAAAGGACAATGCAAACAACACCCAACAGCGCCAACATAACAGCGAAGTACCCAACAAACAGAAAGTCACAGTAAAGCCAAGCACCACGGTGGACGGACAAATTGGCGCAAAACTCTACAGCAGTATCAGCAGCAATAACAATAACAACAGCAGCAAGATTAAAGGTCTGAACGCGGGAGTAAAAAAAACACATCAGGTTATATTTGAATATAATATATAATTCGACAAGTGCTCGCTCTGAGAAGTCGTGTTTCGCTCTTTACGTATTGTTGACATTCTGCGCATCGTACATTTTCGGATACGAACACGTGCTTACATTTAGAAATCTTCTTGAATTCTTTCAATCCATGAGTGTATTGCAGATAAGTGCATCAAGTGTGAAAAGTGCTTTTGCGGCTTCTACTAAAAAATTCATTTCACCTAAGCTGCCCGAAAAGGGTTCACCCAATTTTTTTTTAATGCTCCGATGCATTTACTACTAAAAATATTGAACAGTTGGTCAAAAAACAAAACAAACCCGCTGTATTTAAAAGGTTTGGGACTGAGATGTATTTAAGTGACCGGTTGTATATTGTATTGCTAAAGACTTGGGCAGCTAAACGTACATTCATGTGTTGAAAAGTACCGGGCTTTAAATGTGCGGATGTCGATTTTGGCGCACATCGAATATCACGTTGTGAATCCTGTTCATGGAAATGAACTATATATTTCCAATCTACAGGGTGCCCACGAAATTGTAGAAGGTTTTTGAAGTTTTCAATACAATTTCTCGTACTCTTTAACAGGTGAGGAGAAACATRAAAGAATACGATTTCTTCACCACTAACTGCAAAAAAAAGCCTATTATCTGTAATCCCCACTACTTTAGCAAAATTAACAAAATTTGATCCTTGATCACAGACTAATTGACAGGTATWAAGACTTAYTCCCTGGAGTTTCTCAATCACTKCAAAAATATGRACGAAAAGGTATGCAACTGGTTGGGACCAGGAGTTGCCTCCAATGCCTGAGCCATTACTGTAAAACCACTGTTAGCTATCCTGGACGTGCGATTTTTATCCCCATAGTCCTGCAATCCTACAATAAAATCGCTATACTTACAGATTTCAAATGAGTTTTCAATGACATTTCATCACAACACAATGAAATGTATTTCTCCTCATTACTAAAGCCTCGGCTACGCAACTCTAGGGACTCAATGCTGCAAAATGAGCCCCTCCCCCCTCTTATAAATTTTGAAGGAGTGGCTATAGAAGGCCAATGAAAAAGGGGTTGCAAATATCTCTAGGTCAAAGGAGATGTGAATTTTACTCCAAGGGCCTCCATATTTTTACCATATCTACGAGCTGAAGGGCTGCGAGAAGTATTTTCCAAACTATTTCTGACATATTGCGAGATGTGGTGGTAATTTGCCACAAATGTCATCTATTTGGGGATGAATATTGTTTTCATTAATTAAATAATCTTTTTATCTTCTGTTCTTTTTCTTTAATTGATTTCATTAATAATGAAATTTGATTCATCACATTGTCTAGTTGTTTTTGGCAATTTTGATGACTCAAGGATCCATCGCAGAAATATGATTCGGTTTTGGCCCCCTGACATCGAATCCCAAAAGGAATCACTTCTGCCCTAGCTTTTTTGTTTCCCTAAAAGTATCCAAACCCTCCTCCCGAGCAGCAAAATCCTCAAGCCCTAATTGAATTACCCCGTCATTTGCGTTCGTCTGTCCGACTGAGGTACCTATTCCAAACACTAAATTATTTGTTGTAATTACATCCACTGTGGGTGCGTACAAATTACTATCGGGGACTGCACCTTTACTTAACCTTAATTTGTTCCTCATCCGGAACGAGAAATGGTGCTGGCGGGCGAATATCGCCTTTTTTGGGGTTTCTGTTACCCCCAAAAGTTCCATCCATTTTTATCGCCTATGAAAATTTTAATAAATTTAAGGAAAGAATATGCAAGCTAAATGGTTAGTATAAAACAAACAAATCTTGGTTAATTATAAGTTATTGGAAAAAATAAAAATTAAAATGGTGAAAAAAAAAATGAAAACGCATGAAAAGCATTAAATTAATGCATGAAGTGAACCAACCTTTAGAGACATCATTTAAAACGTCGCCGAAATTTTAATAAACKATTTGTAAGTATATTTTCATACAAAAAACTTATCGTTTATCTTTTAAAAATCATATTATCTRTGACTAATTTTTAAAGTTTAACTAAATGARTTACCTTAGGTAATTAATACTATTTATGGTATTGATAATTTAAAAGTAACACGTAATCATATTTKGTATAACTACACTTTTATAATTTAATATAATAATTACATAATGAATTATATTTATAATTAAACACTTTGTAACAAAWTTTTTTTAAGCCATTGTTATTTAACCCAATTAAAGCTAATTAGTGTTCATTATACTTAAAAAAAAGTTCTTAACTAAAACTGTATTCCGTAGGCCATCCCGAAAAAAACATAACCACTGCACTTGGGTAGTTTGTATTGGTGGAAAGGCTGCCTGGAGATAATACACATGTGGCAAAAAAATGTTTTTGAATCCTGATTGAGATTTTATATCTTTATAATGCATTGTATAAGTCAAACGACAAATTACCAGCCAGGAGTGTATCCTACTGCATGCAAAAATTTAGAGATACTTGAACCGTGTTTAAAAATTGCACAAAAAACAACTGATTTAACATTAAACAACGAGTAATACCCCAATAAAATAGAACAGATATGCAAAGTAATTCAATATAATATTTTAAATAACGTAAACACTTGCATTATTCAATATCTTTAAAGTGTTGATCACCAAAATTTAAAATTTATATGTAGCTTAAATGCTACCACAAAACCCTGATTACCATGAAAGTAGCAAAAGAAAGTGTTACACAACACCCTAAGATTTTCCAGAGTTGAGTATAGGTATGTAGACAAAGCAAAGGTGTATTACTGTATATATTGAGGTTTGGAAAACGACCCAAAGGAAATAAACAACAAGCAAGAGAGTGATGACGGCCAAGGCAAGCGAATTAAGGACTCAGAAGAGAAGGAAGATGTGACCAAAGATGCCTTCTATGAGCGCTTGGAGCGTACCTATGACAGCTGCTTCCGCCAATATATCAAAATCCTGCTTGGTGACTTTAACGTCAGCGTGGGCAAGGACAGTATCTTTGGCACTACGGTTTGTAAATTCAGCCTACACGGTGAAACATCCCCAAATGAGTTGATGCTGATCGACTTCGCCGGGGCCCGAAATATGGTTATCTGTAGTACTAGATTCCAGCATAAGAAGATACATTAAGATACATTAAGCTCTCCGGATCAAAAAACCAGCAACCAGATCGATCATGTTGTGATAGACGGAAGAYACGTATCCAGTGTTTTAGATGTGCRTTCGCTAYGAGGTCCTAACATCGATTCGGACSACTATCTTGTTGCAGCCAAGATTCACACTCGCCTCTCTGCAGCTAAAAACGCACRTCAACTAACACATGGATSGTTCGACGTSGAGAAGCTGCAATCACAACAGATATCCRAACGATTTTCTACTCGACTTGCACTCCTGCTCTCTRAGAYCACTCGTCAATAACTCGGTATCAGGGAATTATAGGACGGCATTTCAAGCWCCTTACGTACASCTGCAATATTAGTTCTCGGAAATTGCAAAAGAACAGCTGGTRCGACGAGAAGTGCCGTGTGGCAGCGGAGAGGAAACAGAMTGCCTGCTCGAATGGCCGACAGGGGTAATGCTCAAAARKTATACGAAAAAATGCARCGGCTAACAGAAAGTTTAAAGACAGRAGCATAGTCTTRTTGAACCCCCAAGGGTGATCTRGTGACCGATGCCCAGAGCATACTTAAATTATGGAAGGAACACTTTTCAAGCCTGCTGAATGGCAGTGAACGTACAGCGAAAGGAGAAGACAAACCCGATTCCCCAATAGAGGGCGATGAAGCAGACATTCNGGAACACTTTTCAAGCCTGCTGAATGGCAGTGAACGTACAGCGAAAGGAGAAGACAAACCCGATTCCCCAATAGAGGGCGATGAAGCAGACATTCCTTTGCCCGGTCATGAAGAAATTCGAATAGCAATTCTGCGCCAACTACCGTGTCCCAAGGTCGCTTATAAGGTCCTTTCGAGCGTATTGTGTGAAAGATTAAAGCCCAGCGTCAACAAATTGATTGGATCTTATCAGTGAGGCTTTAGAACCGCCAAATTAACAACCGACCAGATATTCACCATG
The DNA here is from genome assembly GCF_001853355.1 of Bactrocera latifrons. Classification (NCBI taxonomy): domain Eukaryota; kingdom Metazoa; phylum Arthropoda; class Insecta; order Diptera; family Tephritidae; genus Bactrocera; species Bactrocera latifrons. The sequence continues at coordinate 139,260 of NW_017537101.1, read as the reverse complement.
CGCCAAATCTTCGAAAAAACCCATGAAAAGAGAATCAACGCACACCACCTCTTCGTCGACTTCAAAGCTTCTTTCGACAGTACGAAAAGGAGCTGCCTTTATTCCGCGACGTCTGAATTTGGTATCCCCTCAAAACTACTACGGCTATGTAAACAGACGTTGAGCAATATCAGAAGCTCCGTCAGGATCGGGAAGGACCTCTCCGAACCGTTCGATACCAAACGAGATTTCAGACAAGGCGACTTATTCAAGCTGCTGCTGGAAAAAATTATTCAAGCTGCAGAACTTAATCGAGCAGGTACAATCTTTAATAAGAGTGCACATCTGCTGTTCTGTTAGTTCTGCTTTCTCCAGACTGGACAAGGAAGCAAGGCAAATGGGTCTGGCAGTGAACGGGGGCAAGACGAAATATTTCCTGTTATCAAACAAACAGCCGTCGCACTCGCGACTTGGCTCTCACGTCACTGTTGACAGTCATAACTTTGAAGTTGTAGATAATTTCGTCTACCTCGGAACCAGTGTAAACACCACCAACAATGTCAGCCTGGAAATCCAACGCAGGATAACTCTTGCCATCAGATGCTACTTCGGACAGAGTAGGCAATTGAGAAGTTAAGTCCTCTCTCGGCGAAGAAAAACCAAACTCTCTATAAGTCACTCATAATTTCCGACCTGCTATATGGTGCAGAGGCTTGGACGATGTCAACAACTGATGAGTCGACGNCGAAGAAAAACCAAACTCTCTATAAGTCACTCATAATTTCCGACCTGCTATATGGTGCAGAGGCTTGGACGATGTCAACAACTGATGAGTCGACGTTACGAGTTTTCGAGAGAATCCGGATGGTAGAGAACACTTCAGCTTTGAAGGTTTTCGATTTAGTGTCCACCGGGGGAAGCAAAGGAAGAGCGAGACCACCACTCGGTAGATCCAGGAAAGGTACTGTTTGAAAGGTGTCTGACTATAGGGACAGGGATGTTACTTTAGTGGTATTCATTGGGGCATGCGTTAACTCATTGCACGAAGAACAAGTGTCGGATTTTTAAATCGCTACAAAAGTTTTTCTTAATTAAAACGACAATAGCTTGGGATATAAATGAATTTCCTGTAAAAGTACATTTGATACGATTATGTATGTAACCCGATTTCTTTTGCATGGCCACCACGGGCACGGTTGCAGTACTCCAGTCGTTGAACCCATTTTTCTTCGGTTTTCAAGCATAAATCGGCCGATTCTGCTGGCTTGTTCGCATAGATCGAGGCGGCCACTCGACTGAACTGTTTCGTGAGACAACGCTCACCAAACTTAGTTTTCAATAAATCGATTGTGCTATTCGCTGTGTGGCTTGTGGGCCCGTCTTTTTCGGACCCCATATATTCGGTTATCATTGAGCGGTTACGATTCCCATTAACAGTAACGTGCCGGTCTTGATCATCACGGAAGTAGTACGGCCCAATAAGGCTCACCAAAACGAGATTGTGTCGGGATGGTGACTCATGGAGTAGGTGTGGATTGTTGCCTGACTTATATTGTATATTTTGTTTATTCGCGAAACCAAGATGATTTTTCGATGACAATTCAAGTTGTTGCCCGATTCACGAGCATGGAACGATCATGGTGATCAAGCGGCTTAAGTTCTTAGAGTTCTTTACTCTTGTAACGATGTAGACCAAGATCTTTTCGCGAAACTCGCCACAACGACGTCACAGAGATGCCCAACGCTTGACGACGACGTGTAAGCGACTGATTTGTGTCTTCCTCAATTTATACGCTAGAGGCAGCAACTGGCACTGGAACATTTTGTATTGTGCATGTGGATTCAAATTTTTTACTTAGACGCTCAATTCTGGATTTGACACGATTCTAAAATCATAAGAATATTGCATATGCTTTACTGCAAAATGTGTTTATGCGAGGCGTTTGTGCACTATTTAATTTAACACT
>NW_017537101.1:129036-133909 GCF_001853355.1 Bactrocera latifrons | reverse complement strand
CACTTTTAGAACCTCACAAACCGACGCGTATCTCAAATAATAATGAATATTTTGACGTGAAATTTAGCACAGATGTCACTAACAGTGTTACCAACATACGGAAAAAAACTAAATTTAGTTCTCCTTTCAATTTTATCACAGTAGTATTGCAAAATCTAAAGCCGTATATTACAGAATATCTGTGGGTGATATAAAATTAAACAAAAGACAGCTGTTCCCGCCGGGGAAGTAGAAGAAGAGGAAGACCTCCACTCCCTTGGAAGGACCAGGTGGAGAAGGACCTGGCTACGCTTGGAATATCCTATTGGCGCCTCGTAACGAAAAGAAGAAACGACTGGCGCGCTGTTGTTAACTCGGCTATAATCGCGTAAGCGGTGTTTACGCCATTGACGAAGAAGAAGAAGATAGAAAAAATCTCTTTTCTGGTTTGACTTCAGGGTATCAAACTGCATTAGAAATACCTAAGAATTTTCATGTTACAAATTACACATGGGTAGGGACTTGCCCTTGCCTCACGGAAAATTGCACGTGCACGTACATTCCTCTTCGTCATTTTTATATTGTAATGGTAGGTGTATATTGAGAACACTCCTTCCTTACGTTAGCTGGCTCTGAACGCTCTTAGCAATACCAAAAGCTCCATCAGGATTGGGAAGGACCTCTCCGAACCGTTCGATACCAAACGAGATTTCAGACAAGGCGACTTCTTCAACCTGCGGCTGGAAAAAATTATTCAAGCTGCAGAACTTAATCGATCAGGTACAATCTTTTATAAGAGTGCACAGCTGCTGTTCTGTTAGTTCTGCTTTCTCCAGACTGGGCAAGGAAGCAAGGCAAATGGGTCTGGCAGTGAACGAGGGCAAGATGAAATATTTCCTGTTATCAAACAAACAGTCGTCGCACTCGCGACTTGGCTCTCACGTCGCTGTTGACAGTCATAACTTTGAAGTCGTAGATAACTTCGTCTATCTCGAAACCAGTGTAAACACCACTAACAATGTTAACGCAGGATAACTCTTGCCAACAGGTGCTACTACGGACAGAGTAGGCAGTTGAGATGTTAAGTCCTCTCTCGACGAACAAAAACCAAACTCTCTATAAGTCACTCAAAATTCCCGTAGTGCTATATGGTTCAGAGGCTTGGACGATGACAGAAACTGATGAGTCGACGTTACGAGTTTTCGAGAGAAAAGTTCTGCGAAAGATTTATGGTCATTCGCACGTTGGCCACGGCATATTGCATTCGATGGAACGATGAGCTGTACGAGATATACTACAACGTTGATATAGTTCAGCGAATTAAAAGACAGCGACTAGGTCATGTTGTCCGAATAGACGAAAGCACTCCAGCTCTGAAAGTATTCGACACAGCACCCGTCGGGGGAAGCAAAGGATGAGGAAGAACTCCACTCCGTTGGAAGGATTAGGTGGAGAAGGACCCGTCTTCGCTTGGAATATCCAATTGGCTGCACGTAGCGGAAAGAAAAAACGACTGGCGCGTTGTTGTTAACTCAGCTATAATCGCGTAAGCGGTGGTCTACGTCAAAAAAGAAGAAGTTCAGGTCCCTGGGACCGGACGGCATCATACCAACTCTGCTGCAGCAGGCAGTTGAGGTGTCGTGCAGCTGTTTGGCACCTATCAATATGAACTGCTTCAAATAAGGTTACTTCCCGGGGGCGTGGAGACGAATCAGAGATACGTTCATGCCGAAGACTGGCAATAGCTCCTGTTTAACGGCCAAGGATTTCATGCCAATCAGCCTCTCCTCCTTTTAGCTGAAAACTGTGGAAAGGCTGATGGACTTGTATATAAGGATTCGCATGCATTCCGAGAGACTATCTATCAGAAGCGCAACATGCTTATAGTAAAGGCAGCTCAGTGGATACTGCCCTCATACTATCGTGCCATGGCTTGAGGAAGCTAAGGACTTAGCTTTTTTAACCTTCCTTGATATCCTCATTCTCAGTCTTCTGTTCGACAGATTGATTGAAACAGAATGAGGTAGCGCGCGGGTTAATACTTTAATATTTAACCACAACCTTATGTTTTAGTAAACATTAAAGAAAAATGATCAAAAGAACTTTAGAACAATAGAAGCGCACTATCAGTACAACAAACAACAAAAACCCAAATATTTATTTACTATAATATTTGCCTATATAAGCAACTGGAACAATAACCTCGCGGTCACTTTATCATTATCGACTGCCGAGTAACATGTTGCCACTTCTAACACTTGTACAGTTTAAGTGTATGTAATATATTCAATATTGACGTACATGTGTATACGGTGAAATATTATACAAATAAAGGATCAGTCAGAACCAATCTCATCGGCTGACTTCAAACTATATATTTATTTTATTCCTAACGAGTAAATAAATTAACTCTTGCGGTGGTCTACTAGGTGGGGTTCTCTATAACAACGATAACGACCTGCTCAAAAAGCTAGAGGAACGTGGTTGCCGGGTGATTGCCTATGCAGATAATGTAGCACTTACGTTCAAAGGAAAGTTCCTTAGCACCGTGTACGAGTTGACGCAGAGGTATCTCAGTATTGCAACAAAATGGGCGGTCGGAAGTGAACTGACCGTCAACCCAAATAAAACAGAAATGGTTTCATTCAGCAGAAGATATAAGATCCCGATGGCACCATTACCGCAAGTTGGGGGTATCCGTCTGATACCGTCGGATACAGTGAAATATTTAGGCCTCATTCTGGATAAGAAGCTTTCATAGAAGTCGAATATCGACGAGAAAGCAAAAAGTGCATATATTGCTCTACACCGCTGCAAAAGCCTTTTGGCCCAAAATAGATCACAGGAGATCTAGCGATATTTTTGCCCTCCGTAAGACAAGCCTCTCATTAGTAGTGGGACTCTTAACAAGCCACTGTCTTATTGCCTTACATGCGGTAAGAATGGGACTGGACGCCGAATTCAGAAGTTGTATGGAAGAAGATGTGGTAGATCTGTAAGTCCGAACACGGGAGTTCTTTTTTCAACGGCTTCACACAGGACTACATTATCAGTCCACATGCGATCTCTGATCAGTCATCTAACCCAACCTAACCTAGTAGTCTAAGTGCGATCCATGGATCAGCAGTAGTAAACCTTATTTTAAAAGAAAAAAAGACTACGAGCTATTAAAGCCATCGACTCTGAAAAAACCAAAATCGAAGATTACGAGCTAAATATAGAGATAATTTTTTATTTTGTAGATTATAATCTGTTTTAGAGTTATGAAAGTTTATAATATGTGTAAATGAAGGAAGATTTAACATTTCTTGATGGTTTGGAAAAAATGTATACCTTTGAAGCTGTTATTATCGCTTTGGACTCGTCTGTGTAAATTGCAGTCCAATTGTTTTCTTCATAGGTTTCATTCATAGGTTCTTCATAGGTTTCATTAACTCTAAGAAGAGTTTCTGAAATACTTAATTACTGGAGCTCGTCTGTTTGAAGGTGAGAAGGGGCATGATGATTTAATTTTTTCATAGTTTTCTTTCCCGCTGTTAGTTCACTCCTTGTACTTTGGGATTGTATATATGTATTAGGGTGATGCAAAAAAAAAAAAAGTTTTAAAGTATTCAATCAAATGCCGTCGGGTAGGTAGTTGATGTAGCGCACGTTTTCAGCTCTGATATTTTTATTTATGCTTGCATATATAAGTTTGAAAATGTACTTTATTTTTATGATATAACCAAACCGTCTTAATACTCGCTCTTCTAAATTTCATATTACCGAACGCAAATGGGATATGTTTGACTGTTTGATGTTTGACGACAAATATCTCGTAAACGCTTAACTTAATCGAAAATCATAACAGACCATTTTTATAGAGCAGTAAATTTGATACAAAACTATGAGTTTCATTATTCATAATGATTTTTTTTTTCATTGAGTTATAAAATTCCTAAGAAAAAAAAATTTACCAAAAATAATAAAATTTTAACCGTTAATACCTTTTAAACGATTGGGTTTACGAAAAAATCGTAAGAGACCTTTTTTGTAGAGCATTCAATTTTCTACAAAATGTAAGGAACAAATTATTTTTTAAGTAGCTGGAAGCGAGATATAAATTTTTCTATCTGATAACACGAAAAGATAGAAAACTGTAAGTAGGGGGACCTTCCCGTTACAATTAAAAACTCATTCTTGGAGAAGCTATGTAGAGGTGTCTAGGAACCTATTTTTCAGAGTACGAAATAAATTATTTTTTTAATCACTCTAATATGTACATATGTATGTTAAAGTCTTTTCCGTATTTGATACGGTGGCATAAAGTGGTTTTTAGTCTGAAGTTCCGTTTATGTCGTGATGCGTAAATAACGATTTTATGTAAGCTGGCATTGGCGACGTCGGAAAAGCGGCTCTGGCGGCTCGCTGCATGATAAGGAGGTTCCAACATCTTCAGATTGCACACAAAGATGGCATTCAAAAATGGGTAAGCCGTAGTCGATTTTAGCGTGTATTAAAGCTTTCGTAGCGTTCAATCGTTTACTAGTTAGTTTAATTATTTGTAGTTTCTTTGGTAAGTTATTTCCTAGGTTAAGACATTGATGCCGGAAATTAAGTCTTTTATCAAAATATATTCCTAAAATATTTAAATTGCTTACGGATTCTATTACAATATCTTCAAAAATTAGCTGTGGATATATACCTTTTGTTTTTAGTTGTAGTAGTAATTTACATTTTGGAATGGAAATTGTTGCACCAGATTTCATGCCCCATTTCTTAAAATCTGTTAGTTTTTTTATACTCTCGCAACAATGTTGCTAAAGAGAGTATTATAGTTTTGTTCACATAACGGTTGTTTGTAAGTCCTAAAACTAAAAGAGTCAGATATAGGGTTATATATACCAAAATGATC
>NW_017537101.1:121814-128526 GCF_001853355.1 Bactrocera latifrons | reverse complement strand
ACGTCAAAAACACTAAATTTTACGGAAGAAATGGCAGAAGGAAGCTGTATCTAGGCTTTTTTTAAAAATCGAAAATGGGCGTGGCGACGCCCACTTATGGACCAAAAACCATATCTCAGGAACTACTCAACCGATTTCAATAAAATTCGGTATATAATATTTTCTTAACACCCTGATGACATGTACGAAATACGAACAACCACGCCCTCTTCCAATATAACGCTATTTTGAATTCCATCTGATGCCTTCTCTGTATAATATATACATTAGGAACCAATGATGATAGCGGAATAAAACTTTACACAAATACGGTATTTGAGCTGAGGTATCCCTCAATTGTCGTGATCGGACTATAACTTTTCAATGTAATTAAAATACATGAAAATAAAATTCAATACTCAAAGTACACAAATTGATCTAATCTAATTAATTTACAGCATTTACTTTTAGCAGTTTGGAGATCTTTTATATTACAATAAAAAATAAGCTTCGTCCACATACATTGTGAGTTGGATACCTTTAGTATTGAGGCATATTTCAGTTAATTTATAAAAAGCGATAATAAAAAGCATCACTGATGATGGCGAGCCATGCGGTTTTTTGCCATGCCATTTTTGAGAGGATCCAAACTAGATAAAACATTGTTTATGTGAACCTTTCTTTTATTGTACTGTGCTAATGTTTGAAAGTCGTTTGGTTGTGATTTATAAATTATTTTTAGGTTAGGAAACCATGAAAGTCGCCTAGCAATTATTTTTTTGAAAATTTTACTGAAGCAGGATGGCAAGTAAATTGGTCTGTAAGAAGTAGTTAGGTTCGATGATTTGGTCTAATAATTGGAACAATAGTGGCCATTCGTCAGGTTTGTGAGTATGATCCTTGGTGAAAAATTGTGTTGTAAAGAGAGAGTAGTTCTTCTTTGGCAGCTGTAGGTAAGTTTGCAAGCATCGGGTAGGATACCCCATTGATGCCTGGTGTTTCACCTTTAGCACTTTGTAAAGCGAGCTCTAATTCGCAGAAAGTAATTTCGCACTCTAGGTTTCTTGCTGATGCGGAGAGATATGTTACTGTATAGGTGGCAGAAGTTCAATGTTGCTTTTCTGCGATGTAGCCCAAATGCCGCAATATCTGCGAAGTTCGTCAGAAGAGTTATATTTTTCAAATTCAAATAGAATTTGAAATTGGAAAAAAATGGAGAATAAAGAAAGTTTCTTAACTGATTCTGGACTCGATCTGGGGAGAAGAGTGGGTACAAAAATTTTTGGGGGCGCCATTGTTAAGAAGAATTAGATCTGTTCAGTAAGAATTATCTATAATTGCATTGATTTTCGGGAACCCCAAAATGTATTCTACGGATGTGTTAGCGGATATAAAAGTGCAAAATTAATTGTATATCGAGAAAAAACGTACTTCAAATAGTGGTAATTTTCAACTTTAAACGTGAATATCTCGAAAACTATACTTGATCTGGAGAATCTCCTCTATCCGACCATACCAATTTTATTGCCACAAACCTGGGCCGACCCGTGTTGGCAATTACTTTGGAAAGGGATGGGAGAGGTTCGAAAGGTATAGATTGGAATTGAGAAGACGGCGAGAATGGTGGGTCCGTTTGTTGGTATGGAGAAGTCATTTGAGTGAATGACTTGCATTGAAATAAAGGTGCGCTATTATTAGTAGTGAGGTTAGAGGAGATAACATTACAGGCAGAGAGTCTAAGTGGACTATCAGAGTTTATGGAATGGAGAGAGAGATTAGTTCCGTGAAATGTTTGTTACTAATGCTTGACTGGTTCCATTTTCGGCGATTCGGAAAACTCGGTTTGTTTTAAGGGGGAATGCTTGTAGATTGAGTGCTATTTTTGATGTTTTTTTGTGGTGGTGAATTTGTTCTGTGAGTATTGATGGAAAAACTAATGTTGTTGGTATTTTTGGTTTTGGAAGAGACAACGTTAGTGTTTGTTTTTTCTATATTTTCATTGCAATTGGATGCTTTTAAAGCATATGAGTGATGGAATAGAAAAGCTGGTGTTGTTTGTTTCTTATGAATTTTTATTGCTTCGCGCATTAAACGTTTGTTTGTTTTTAATTTGTATTATTTCTTTCGCTTGCAAGCGATTCTCCTACCTTTAGAGGCTGATGCATGTTGTTGCTGCAAGCGAATCCTCCATTTAGAGGATGATGCATGTTGTTGGGAGCAGTTGATGGAAAAATTCGTTCGCAATAAGATGTGGCATGAGGAGGAAGGGAACAAATAACGACGACAACGCTTTGTCGTATGACCAAGAAGTTGACAATTTTTGTAACGCATTGGCGAAGGAATACATATATTATATTTGTATGTATATTGACGTACCAAAATTTTACACCAGGTAACGTCAATTTTACTTGGTAACTTGTTTATGTTGAACGGTGTGCGGTTTTAATAAACTTACTAAATTTAAACACTGGCACAAAATATTGAGAGCTGAGCTCATGTACTATTTCCTCCTCTGATATGTTGTTTACAAATGGCGCAAATATCGTTCCCTTTACGTAGTTGAGAGTTTCGAGTATAGCGGCTGATATGGAAATCCTATTCGAAACACTTTTGCCAGTTTTACGTTTTTTTTTACCAAGTCGTATATCGCGTACGGCGAAACAATTCCCCTCGATAACTCTCCTAAGGGTCAATTCGCAAGAGGAACCGATGCGAACTTTTTCTACAAGTTTCTGCACGCAAAAATTGGAAAGATTTCGGGCATCTTGATCAGTCAGCTTCATGGCAGGAAATTGGAGAGGAAATGAATGCAATTGGTAAGTTGTTTTGTTATTTACAATTGTTTATAATTGCATATTGTTAGTAATAAGTAATTATATAATAAAAGAGAAATGTATGGAGGGAATGGCGGAAGACTAACGCTCCCTTAGGCAGCGGATCGTAGTTTTATAAGCAGTTACACTTGTTTCAGGCAATGAAGCTTTTGAAGCCACACATTGTACCACGACCGTAAGTTTTAGTATGTTACGTGAAAATACATATTTACTTAAATTTGTAATAAAAAAATTAATATTACAGGGTTAGATGCTCCTGAAATATTTGGGAAACCGTGACTCCAATGCTACCTGCTGTCGCTGTACACGCCGAATCGCCATCACCAGCTGATGCAGTTCAATTGCTGTCACAGGAACATGCGCACGGGATGTAAGCGTGATCGCCATTATGGCATTAAGCCCTACCTCGGTATCGTTGCCTTCACCATCGCCTCCTTGCTCAGTTTCGCAAACCATTATCGAAACGTCAACCTCGCTACCTTTACCGTCCTACTTTACGCAAGTGTCCACACAAAAGGGTGGAAAACGAGGGTCATCCACTAGCGAGGCTGATCAAAAAATGATGGAAGCCACTGAGTTGTTTAAAAATATTCGATTATCCGTCTGGTATTCCCAACAACAACAACAGCCCGCATACCCGCATACCCGGCTATAAAGGGCTTCAGCTATTTGATGGTTTCTACGTTAAGTAAAACAAGTAAGGAAGGGCTAAGTTCGGGTGTCACCGAACATTTTATACTCTCGCATCAAATACCGTATTTGTGTAAAGTTTTATTCCGCTATCATCATTGGTTCCTAATGGATACATTATACAGAGAAGGCATCAGATGGAATTCAAAATAGCGTTATATTGGAAGAAGGCGTGGTTGTGAACCGATTTCACCCATATTTCGTACATGTCATCAGGGTGTTAAGAAAATATTATACACCGACGCCACGCCCATTTTTAATTTTTAAAAAAGCCTGBGTGCAGCTTCCWKCTGCCATTTCTTCCGTAAAATTTAGTGTTTCTGACGTTGTTTGTTAGTCGGTTAACGCACTTTTAGTGATTTTCAACATAACCTTTGTATGGGAGGTGGGTGTGGTTATTATCCGATTTCTTCCATTTTGGAAGTGTAGATGGAAATACCTAAAGGAAACGACTCTATACAATTTGGTTTACATAGCTATAGTAGTTTCCGAGATATGTACAAAAAACTTAGTAGGTGGCGGGCCACGCCCACTTTTCCAAAAAAGTTACGTCCAAATATACCACTCTCTAATGCGGTCCTTTGTGCCAAATTTCACTTTAATATCTTTATTTATTGCTTAGTTATGACTCTTTATAGGTTTTCGGTTTTCGCCATTTTGTGGGCGTGGCAGTGGGCCGATTTTGCCCATCTTAGAACTTAACCTTCTTATGAAGCCAGGAAATACGTGTACCAAGTTTCATCATGATATCTCAATTTTTACTCAAGTTACAGCTTGCACGGACGGACGGACAGACGGACGGACAGTTCTCTGGACATTATAAAATTGTATAAGGCTAAGCAAGCCAACACAATTTTTTCAACATTTTCTGGATTTTATTAAATCGTTGTTCTCAAAATTCTCCGCGGAACAGTCAATATACCAAAGGAATTTTCCATGACTCTAGGAGCGCGTGGCAGTCGATATTTGAAACTACACTCCGGGAAAAGAGCGCATTAAATTACTTCGTAATGGGAATGCAGTATATCCAACGAAAAAGTAAGGAAAAGGATCCGTTGACACGTCAGACAGTGGCACAGGTGGGGGCAAAGGCAAAGTATTTTGTATATTATTAATGCATGRCCAACTGCATGAAGATTCCTAAATAAATAATAATAAAAATGCATTATAATCCAATGTTAAACAATTGAATTGACAATACCTCCGCCACTTTGATATCCATAGCTGCCAATACTAACTGCCGTGAACGTATGTTTCGCATCACATACAGCCATGAAAGCAATGATAAAGAATTTTTTATAATTGTAGAACATTGAATTGGTATTGGGCGAGCACTTAAAGCAACGTGCTTACCATCAATAGTACCGACACAATTCGGAATGCTCTACATTATAAAACGAAAAGATTTCCATACTAAATTCTGAAGCTAATTACAGACGTCCGGTGGCATCCTTGTATGCATAAAAAAAGTTGATCTGATTCGTTGTTTTTCATTACTAGAAAAATTTTTAACTTCTCTGACCTTTCCTGTTTTTATACTTTTTATATAAAAAGTACAATTCGCAGAAACTTAAAAACATTTCACTGATATTGTCCACTTCCATATTGCTGCTGGCACAACTGCATGAAATGTCAAATTTAAGCAAAAGACGACAGCGCTACATACGTGTGTTCTTAAATCTTTGGCAGAAGTTTTCTCTCGAAAACTCGCAGTGTCGACTCATCAGTTGTCGTTATCGTCTAAGCCTCTGCACCATAAAGCAGGAAGAGAATTATGAGTGACTTATAGAGTTTGGTTTTTATTCGTCGAGAGAGGACTTAACTTCTCAATTGCCTACTCTGTCCGAAGTAGCACCTGTTGGCAATAGTTATCCTGCGTTGGATTTCCAAGCTGGCATTGTTGGTGGTGTTTACGCTGGTTCCAATATAGACGAAATTATCGAATTAACGAGAGCCAAGTCGCGAGTGCGACAACTGTTTATTTGATGACAGGAGATATTTCGTCTTGCCCTCGTTCACTGCCAGACCCAATTCAGACATCGCCTCATAAAGGCAGGCGAAGAGGTCGTGTGTGTCTATTCTCTTTTCACGGGTCTTTTCCCAGATTTGACGCATGGTGAATATCTAGTCAGTTGTTAACTTGCCAGGTCTAAAGCCACACTGATAAGATCCAATCAGCTTGAAGATAGCACCTTATACGCGATGTTGAGGAGGCTGAAGTCTCCCTTTTTGTGTAAAGTCTCCCTTTTTGTGGATTGGGAATAGCACACTTAAATTTCAATCGTTGGCCATGCTATTTTACAAAGAAGCTGATGCATGCTCTTTATCAGTTCTTCGCCGCCGTGTTTGACTAGCTCGGCCGACAATCTATCGGCCCTCGCCGCTCCATCGCCCAGCAGGCTGAAGCAGTGTTCCTTCCATAAATTTAGTATGCTCTGGGCGTCGACGGAAGGTCACCTTTGGGGGTTCTAGAAGAGTATGCTCCGGTCTTGAAACCTTCTGTAAGCCGCCGCATTGTTTCGTAGAATTTTCGAGCATTACCCTTCTTGTTGACGAGTGCTCTCAGGGACCAGGAGTGCAAGCCGAGTAGAAAATCGTTCGGCTGTCTGTTGTGATTGCGGCTTCTCGATGTCGAACTTGTGCTTGTTGACGTGCATTTTTCTGCACAGAGGCGGGTGCGAATCTTGGCTGCAACAAGATAGTGGTCCGATTCGATGTTAGGACCTCGTAGGGCACTCACGTCTAAAACACTGGAGACACGTCTTCTGTCTATCACAACGTGATCGCTCTGATTGGTGATTTGTTGGGCCGCAAACATCCAGGTAGCTTGATGTATTTTCTTGTGCTGGAATCTAGTACTACAGATAACCACATGTCGGGCCCCGGCGAAGGCGATCAGCCTCAACCCATTTGGGGATGTTTCGTCAAAGATACCTACTATCTATCTATCTATATACATATGTAAAAAAGAAAGTATGTCTGTATGTTCCGGGTAGGTTCTGAAACGGCTAGACCAATTTCAATGAAACTTTTAAGATATCTTTAAATTAACCTGACGAGTAATCCTGTAAGGTGTGGTGACTATCGGAGCACTTCTTTTTGTTTTTTTTTTTTTTTTTTTTGATCTGTCAAATACAGTTTTTATTTGCTATGATGATATTGTATTGTTTTTTTAATAATAATAATACCCAACGATTACCCTCCTCTTG
>NW_017537101.1:109256-120604 GCF_001853355.1 Bactrocera latifrons | reverse complement strand
TAGTTTTGTTAGGGGTTGGTACATATATTTGGCATATTTCTTATGAAAGCATGAGGGAATCATATCTCTGCCATAATTGTATGATTGTTCTAATATATTTAACTGATATAAGACGTCTGCTTCGGAAATGGTAGGTGCATTAATGTAAGAAATCGGACATAGCTTGTGCTGATTCGGAACACTTTTTGGAGATTTTGGAGTGTAATTGGACCTAAAAAATTCAGCGAACATATTAGAAATGGTGTGATTGTCACTCGACATACTAGACTGATATTTCATAGCAGACGGAAAATTAGAAATCCTGCGTTTGTAGTTGACGAAACCATAGAACAATTTTGGATTACGTATAATATTATTTTTGACTTTATTTATATAATTATTATAACATATTTTGTTAAGTTCAGCAAATTGTCGGCGCAAATTAGAATATTTTTAATAGTTAGCAACTAAACCAGTTTTCTTAAAAAGTTTAAAAGCACGAGATTTTCTATTTTTTAATTTACATAATTCTTTCGAAAACCATAAATTAGAACTCATTTTATGAGTWACAACACACTTCGGAACATATTTTTCGAATAAGTTTAAAATAGTTTCATTAAAGTGGGAAGCACTAAATTCAATGTTGCCATTGTAATCTGGCCAAGTAACTTTAGAAAGTTCGTAAATAATTTTCTTAAAATTAGCTTACGCAAAGTTGAACCGAAATTAATGGTGTTGTGTATTATTGTGAGCAAAGTTAGCTATGGTTTCGATGTTAATTTCCAAGGCAGGATGATAAGAGTCCTCTGGCTGAACCAAAGGGTCACATCGGACAACAGAGAACATTGAAGCGTTATCAACATAAACTAGATCTAAGAACTTACTAAACTGGTTCGAGATTAAATTAATTTGGTTAAGACCAAACTCCGACATTTTATCTAAGAACTCGTTAAAACATAAGCGAGTAATAGAAATGGTGTAGTCATCAATAGATTTCCATGATACGGACGGTAAATTGAAATCCCCCAAAACAATCATGGAATCAGCATTATTGGCCATTGAGAAAACATTATTTATTAATGAAGCGTGTTGCATATATACAGATATGTCCGAGTGAGGCGGTATATAAGACAAAGTTAAGTAGATATAGCCACTATTAGCGCAAATACGAATGTACCTAAATTATACGAAGTCTGCATGCGAAACATCGAATTCTTCAGATGGAATTGAAGAATGAACAGCAAAGAAGACACCACCTCCTTTCTTGTTCAGTCGGTCAAATCTAAAGATTTCAAATTCGCTATTGAATATTTCACTATCAAAAATGTGGGGCTTTAACCAAGTTTCTGTGAAAGCAGTGATTTTAAAATTATAATTGACGCTATTTGAATACAGATCGGAGAGTTTTGTATTAAGGCCTCTTACATTTTGATAATAAATTGAGAAATAAATTTAATAATAAATAAATTTAGATAAGCAATATAAGCTAACACCAACAATTGCACTATTTTGGAATATAGCAACAAAAACAAATTGAAAGTGACTCGGCGGAATAGATTGAAATTATCAACACACAATTTAAGTAAATTTCAAATGCTTTAATAGAAAAATATCACAGGGATACTTATCTGTACGGATCACTCAATTCAAAAATTTTCACAACAGTTTTAAAATATAAATTAAACAAATTAACAGGAGCTCGAAATTACACAGCTGAACACGAGAGATGACACGAGATGTGTTTTATTAGATTTGTGTTGACACATGCACCCAAGATAGAAGATTGGTAAAAAGACCTCCAAATCAAAGAATGTTAACTCGAGTTACGCCTTGAGAAAAATTAGCATAAAAATTGTTTTCCAAACACAGAAGAGTCTATATACGGCAACACGAAAATTTGGATAAAATGCAACTCTGTATACCAGCAGTGCTGCGAACTATCTCAAGCGTCTTTATAGTGTACCGTTATTTATAAATAAGCTAATTTCCATACTTTTAATATTTTAAATGTGGTATTATTTCAAAATGAGTAAAGAAATTAGTATTGAAGTACGACAAGTAGTTATAAATTATCATAAAAGCAAAAAATCTTTACGTGAGATGGGTACACTAGTGGGACGTCCAAAGTTAACCGTTCAAACAATAATTCGGAATTATAATATAACGAAAAATGTGCAAAGCAAGCCGAGGAGTGGTCGCCCGCCTAAGATTTCATCACGAGCAAAGCGCAAAATTGTGGCAGAAGTTCAAGAAAACCCCAGAATTTCGGCAAGAGAAACTGCGAAACCTTGGAAAACTTGGATATTGCTTCAGTGCTTCCAGAAACTGTTGTAAGAGATAGCGGATTTCATCGTCGTGGACCCACGAAAAAACCGTTTATTAGTGCAATTAATAAACAAAAACATGTTGATTTTGCTACAAAATGTATTGAAGCAGATGAATGTTTTTCTCCTCCCCAGTCGCCTGATTTGAACCCCATAGAGCGTTTATGGGATGAATTAGGTCATCGTATCAAGAAAAGAATCAAAAAAAGGAATGGGATCTTATTTCAACAGACTATACAAAAAAAATTGTTTTTTCAATGAAAAACCGATTAAACGCTGTTCTGCAGAGTCGAGGTGGTCCCACTAAATATTGAATTAAATATTATTATTACTCTATTTTTGTTGAAAATACGTTTTGGTTAGGAGTATGTAGACTTTTCTGTGTTTGGAAAACAATTATTATGAAATATTTTTAATAAATATAGAAAAATTAAAAAAAACAATTGTCAAAAAATCTTACTGCTTTTAATAAGAGCTCATTTGGTATGTATTTTGTTTTTCCATTGTGCATAGATGACTCAGAATTGCAATTTTCGGGGGTATGTAGACTTTATTGTGTAACTGTGCAAGAAAAAATAAAGAAACTAATGAAGAGCATGAATCACGACTTCAGCAGGATAGTGAAAAAAATCTTCATCGCGAGCTACCGAGACAATCCAAAAACGTACGCAAAGACTTAATGCCAATCGTAACCGAATAGTTCAATTAGGATTTAAATCTTGCGGCGTTTTACCACAATAAGGATGATGATTACAGAAATCACAAGGACGTAGTGATCGGTGCAATGAACAAAGTTCGTACATAGTGTAGTGCAGTTCGCAAAAGAATCCCTTGGATTGTGTTCAAACGGTAAAATTCTTAGTTATATTTGAAATATAAATAAATATTGATACCATATTTTACTCCATATTTTATATCCACATTTGTTTTAACCACGTTAAAAATAATTAAAATCATTTTAAAAGATTACGTTGAGGAAACCGAACATAACATTTCAATATCATGCACAACATCTATACAATTTTGTATTCGTAATAAAATAAAAAGGGAGTCTATTGGAGCGACTATTAAATGTACAATTAATAAGTTAGAAACATTTGATTGATTTGATCCAAGTTTTCCAAGAAACATTTGGAGAAGTGAGACAGGTGGAAAATTATTCCATTTTACAATTTGAATCCTTTTTCGCTAAGAAAATAAAAAAATGTTCAAAAGTTGGAGCGGTCCCTGTTTTTTTTTTTCTTTTTGTTAATTTAATGGAATTTCATAGGCTTCGTTTTGTGAATCCTTCCAAAAAATTGATGTTTTTTTCTCACAAATTATACCTTCTATTTAAAAAAATACAAAGATTAGGAAAGCAAAAAAATTTGCCAAGAGATTTGGAAGGCAAAAATATATAATTTCAGAGTTAGTATATCATAATAAATATGAGTTTAATTGCCATTGATTTCATACTAATTACTAAAGATAAATCAAATTAACTTTATAAGATTAAACTTAATATTTATAGAACAGCAAATATGCTATTATATCTAATATGTATCACAATATATTTACTACTTATGACTTTCTTCTACTAAATTTGAAGATTTTTAAACAGAACAACAGAAGTATTGACTCACTTTTGACGCGTAAAGTATGACATGTTTTGATTTAACTGTGTTTAGAGAATCACGTATTTTTGCTTTTGTTCTTTTAGTATTGAAAAAACCTTTAGGCTTGTAGAATCAGAATTGATGTGTTTTTCAATTTGAGCTTGTAATTATACAAAAACAAAATGTTCCATAGATATTTTTTGTGTAAATTATTATAAAAAAAACAAAAAAAAATTCTAAAAAAGTCTTGCGGTATTTTTGCTAGTTGGCGCTGAGAGCGCGTAGTTATAGTTTTATTCGTCGCATCGGGTCATGCTACACCTTTTTGGAAAGCTCACTTCACGCGCTAACACGTGTTTGATTGATTGTCGTGTAAAGAGAAAATACGGCATATTTTGCGGTACTACTACGATAAAGGCAAAAATGCATCTCAAGCCGCCAATAAAATTTGTGCACTTTATGGATCCGACACAGTTTCCATTTCCACCGCACAACGACGGCTTCAACGTTTTCATTCTGTTGTAGAGGTGGTCGAAGATGCGCCACGCTCCGGGAGGCCTGTCGTCGAAAATTGCGATAAAATCGCTGAATTGGTCGAAAGAGACCGGCATAGTAACAGCTGTAGCATCGGTCAAGAGCTGAGCATGAGTCATCAAAAAGACTTTTTTGACCACCTGATATTTAAAAAAGAGTTGCTGGCGTAATTTCAAACATCATTGGCCTGAGAACATCTGGAAATACCATATATTTTATATTTACTGACAAACGAGATCGTGCTGACTTGATGATGTCGAGAGATTATTCTGAATTATTAATTTTAAAATTTCATGAACATCAGGTTATTATAATTATTTCTTAATTGTAATCAACATTAACAGTTTAAAAATACCTATGGTTTCATAAGTATTTATGAATGTCCTTAATTCACAGATAATTCACATTTACTATGCCCAAGCCATGCGTCGTACGTTCAATTCTGGCATTAACAACGCCGTGGTGTACCTGTTTGTTGTTTTTTTTTTTAGTTTTGCGTAGAGTTCTTCCAAAAAAACATGTGCAAAATGTCTTAATTTTTTGTGAAAATCAATTTATTTCCACTCATGAAATTTTCATCTTTGTATCGAAATAAAACTTTTTAGCATAATATATATTTAGTTAACTCTTTTGTAAACAGAAATTCGCGGAAACATGTGCAGCAGCAGTTCATGTTCTGGATGCGACATCGACTTGCGGAGCTTCATCAAGAAATGGTGAAGAAGAGTTGTGGAATTTTCTGTGTGAGCACAATTTAATTTTGGGCGAAAAAATGTCCCACGTGCAATGAGACGTGCCCATTAAGTCCAGAATTACTTTTGACGTGGCTCACGCACAAAATGTTTCAAATGCCAAATAAAAAGTATAAAACCATACGTTGCTCATTTAAGCAAAGTTTGTAGAAGAATACGTTCTTTAACAACGCGATTTCGTAGTATTTTTTATAACGACTAACCCACCCAGGAATATATTTTTGTCGAAAGTTTAGCATTTTGGAAATATGAAAATGGCTGATTGTAACTCCTCTGTTAGAAAAGTGTTGATTAATTAGGTGCTCAACAAAAGTCCCGAGAAATTAGGTGAGGAGAATGTAATTGTCGAAATCGACGAGGCCAAAGTAGGAAAACAGAAGTACAATCATGGCAGAATGGTCGAAGGACAGTGAATTTTTGACGGTTTTGAGCGCGATAGTAAGAAACTTTTTATTGTTGCTGCTGAAAACCTTTAATTCACTGCTCGAAATAATTAAACAAAAACTTTTACCCGGAAAAATCATATTTTCCGATTGCTGAAAGGCACACAATTGTCTGAATGGTAGGAGTTTTCGGCATTAAACCGTAAAACATTCTTACAATTTTGTAGACTCCAACAGTGGCGCATACACTCAAAACAGAAAATATTTAGCGGGAAGTGTGTGCAAATATACTACGGTACGGGCGAAAAGAGTCCCATTTTCCAAGATATTTGGCAGAATATTTATTAAAGCGAAAGTTTTCTAGTTATATTGAAAGAATAGAAGCTATAAGAAAGTTGAAAATTGGGGCATGTTTTCGGAAAAGCTGCTCTGCTGAACATTTATCCTTATATTGTCTGATGGAAATCGGTAAATAAATTTAGATGACCACAGCCTTATGGAGTACTTCATTAATGGTATACCAGATTCCAAGGCCAATTTGTATCAAGCTAATTCTATCGGTGATCTTAAGGCACAATTCAAAATTTACGAGTGAATCAACATTGGCAAACCTTCATTCCTATTTGCGAATTCGTGCAGTCGCACCATGCACGAGGGAGAATGCTCATGTAGTTGAATCCGATGATAATGTGATGCGGTTCTGATTCTCTCGACTACTTTCCGCGGGTTACATGTGCTATTGAGCATCATGTTCATGGATCCTCAAATTTCATTTTTATCATATCTTCGATCACCTCTACACCAGAACGAAAACGTTGTAACCATCGTTGTGCGGTGGAAATGGAAACTGTATCGGGTCCATAAACTGCACAAATTTTATTGGCGGCTAGAGATGCATCTTTGCCTTTATCGTAGTAGTACTGTAAAATATGCCGTATTTTCTCTATATTTTGCTCCATGCTTGCGACGCTATAACGACTTAAAAGAAACAACAATCAATCAAACACGTGTTACCGCGTGAAATGAGCTTTCCAAAAAGGTATAGCATGACCTGATGCGACGATTAAAACTACAACTACGGGCTCTCAGCGCCAACTAGCAAAAATACCGCAAGACTTTTTTGCCAACCTAATATACTAAATTGAAGAGGCACTTGCTAAGGTATAATATTTCACCTAAAAGTGACGATGTCTGACTCATTGTCGAAATTATATCCCGATCAATATGTAAACCTAAGGTATTATCTTTATTGTTACATTTACATTTTCAAACAGTTTCCGTCAGCTCACCTGCTTCGATGACAGGTTTGAGTCGGTCTACCCCGACTAAGTGCGTTTATGGATAGTTATATTGCCGATATCTGACGTATCAAAGCACAGGAACATTGGTTCAGTGAAATACAATTTTTGCTTGTGAACCTATGAAACTGCACGATGCACGTCATACTAAGCACCTTTGTATCAAAGCAGAGTTCGAGCATCCGCGCTATCATTTCATTACCTTGAAGATGATTAGATGTGGGGTTGGCGACTACGTTATTGTTGGCAGTATGCGTGCGAGAGTTTGCCTCAATTAATGTGACCTTGTAACAACGCATCTGTTGCGAAATTTATACATTGGCAATAAATTGGCAAAACTGCTTTAGCATTAGACCAGTCCTGTACACGACTCTCCATGGAAGTGTTTCTTATAAAGTTTAAATAGAAAAATACTATTCTGAAAACTGAACTATTGTTGGTGACTTTTCCACCAACGAGTTTGATTAAAACTAGTACACAGTACTGCAATAATTAAAATAAAAGTCAATTTTGTTTGCTTTTTCACAATATCATTTAATCAATTAATAAAAGAAATAATAAATGATGAAGTTAATTCAAATTAAATGTCGACGAGTAGGGCGGCGAGAATCCAATTCCAACTTGCCGGCGTTGGCGTTCGAGTTGATGCATATCGTGGTCGAGTTGTTGTTGCGGAAAACGAATATTTAAAAAAAGAAGGTCAGCGAACAGGAACCGAGTGGTCGACCTTTCTATTCGAAAGCATAAGACGAATGTTGGAAGCCAATGTTTTTAAGATGTGTCACAAAATGTGTGTGCTTTCTCATTTTCCATCCTTTTTGATAAGTTTGTTGGTGTATAGGCATGGTGAGTTGTGTTGTGGTGTTCTCAGTTGTCGTGAATTAATCTGTCGTATTAGGGTGCGCCAGTTTTTCCTGGGTAGAGTGGGTGGATGCGTAACTCATTTAAACAGAGTTATTCGATAAAAGAGTAGCTTATAGCAGTTGCCAGTCGAAATGTAAAGTCGTCGGTCTAAGAAAGGTCAGTTACGAATGACGTCGTCAAAGGAGCGCTGGAACGAATTGGTGACATTTCTGAGAGCGGGTAACATGTTTAAAAACTCAAGTAACACGAACTGAGTTTTTATAGAGAAGGTAGTGCGCGAAATGCCTATCAAGAATATTCATGTAGTTGAACCCGACGATAATGTGACGAGGTTCTGATTTTCCCGACTACTTTTGCGCGAGTTATGTTATCGAGCATCATGTTCATGATTCCGCAAATTACATTTTTATTGTTTTTTTTTATACTCTCGCAACAAAGTTGCTAAAGAGAGTATTATAGTTTTGTTCACATAACGGTTGYTTGTAAGTCCTAAAACTAAAAGAGTYAGATATAGGGTTATATATRCCAAAGTGATCAGGGTGACGAGTAGAGTTGAAATCCGGATGTCTGTCTGTCCGTCCGTCCGTGCAAGCTGTAACTTGAGTAAAAATTGAGATATCATGATGAAACTTGGTACTCGTATTTCTTGGCTCCATAAGAAAGTTAGGTTCGAAGATGGGCAAAATCGGCCCACTGCCACGCCCACAAAATGGCGAAAACCGAAAATCTATAAAGTGTCATAACCAAACCATAAATAAAGATATTAAAGTGAAATTTGGCACAAAGATCGAATTAGGGAGGGGCATATTTGGACGAAATTTTTTTGGACAAGTTGGCGTGGCCCCGCCCCCTACTAAGTTTTTTGTATATATCTCGGAAACTACTATAGCTATGTCAACCAAACTCTATACAGTCATTTCCTTCAGGCATTTCCATATACAGTTCAAAAACGGAAGAAATCGGATAATAACCACGCCCGCCTCCCATACAAAGCTTATATTGAAAATCACTAAAAGTGTGTTAACCGACTAACAAAAAATATCAGAAACACTAAATTTTACGGAAGAAATGTCAGAAGGAAGCTGCATGCAGGCTTTCCTTAAAAATTGAAAATGGGCGTGGCGTCGCCCATTTATGGACCAAAAACCATATCTCAGGAACTACTCGACCGATTTCAATGAAATTCGGTACATAATATTTTATTAACACCATGACACCATGGGTTAAATCGGTTTACAACCACGCCTTCTTCCAATATAACGCTATTTTGAATTCCATCTGATGCCTTCTCTGTATAATATATCCATTAGGAACCAATCATGATAGCGGAATAAAACTTTACACAAATACGGTGTTTGATGCGAGAGTATAAAATGTTCGGTGACACCCGAACTTAGCCCTTCCTTACTTGTTATTCTTTAGTTATTTTAGTAGTTCTGATTTGATACAGCATACAAGTGAGATTTGTAAAGACCGAAACTGTTATAATAAAACAGATAAAGTAAAAGCACAAATTGATAGAAAGAAAACGGTTAAAAGAACTGGTCTCATTACAATTCTGCTCAAACCGAACAGGGACTTTCTCTACTTGCAATTGAAAGAGTTTGCACGGAAACTAAACACATTGCAAAAGTCTTGACACCATGCGTTAGAAAGCAAGAACGAACTCATTTACTCAACAGTTTCTGGTAGTTTAGTCGACCTGTCCTCAAAACCCATATATTAATCGAAAATATTTAACCGATTGCAATCCCTTACTTGTACTACTTTACAAAAAGAAAATTCAGTTTATACAACTGGCATTGTTAGTTATGTAAATAAATATAATGCCATTTTTTGTACGTTTTTTTTTACATATATTAATATATGTATGTATTTCTCAAATATGTATACAACTATATTAAGAAATTTATACCAAAACTGTTATACTTTTAACAGTTCGACCCAGTTGAATTGAATTAACAACTTAACTCATATTTTGCGGATTACAACTAATTGCATTTTCAATCCACCTA
This sequence comes from Bactrocera latifrons, assembly GCF_001853355.1. NCBI lineage: Eukaryota > Metazoa > Arthropoda > Insecta > Diptera > Tephritidae > Bactrocera > Bactrocera latifrons. Next base: position 110,860 of record NW_017537101.1, on the reverse strand, counting down.
AAAAAATACCAAAAGACAATTAATTGAACAACATTATTCATTTAAAACAATGTAGATATTATAGGGATCCGTTTTTACATACCCAATTGTATCCATTTTAGGCAAAAAGACGTGCTGTTAAAATATAATATGTAAAATATGAGTAAAATATGTTCTGTAATTTTCATTGAGATAACTCAACTATTGGCCGATGTATCCAAGATTCACCAAAGTCACCTGGAAGTTCGAAAATCTTTATATTAGGAATAAGAGGGCTTAGGAAAGTGTAAACTGGATTCCTAGTCAGGATTGATACACAGAAATACTATTGTCAGGAAAGTATTCATCCCTGAATTTCAATTGTATGCCTCCCACATGGACAAATATTTTTGATAAAAAGTAGATACTAGGGTTCACATATTCGATACCTAAGAACTGGAATAAATTTGTTTTGATTTGAACAATTTTCGATCATAAAGAGGCATTCTTTATAGGAATTATTAGTGAAAAGTTTTACCCTTTATATTAATTACTTCCTGATTTGTGTGCTGGAAAGTGAAAGAAGCAAATTGAATTTAAAATTGTGTTATAAGGGAAATACATAAGCGCAGTTGTGTGGTCCGCTTTCGCCCATTTTCACACTGTGACAATATCATAACAATGCTAAATTTTGTTAAAATCGGTCTGTCGTATATTGAGATATGTATGTGATTTCACCAAAAAGTGGACAGGATTTCAACTTTTTTCGTCATCCTGAATATTTGTATATATACATATATCTATATCGATTAGTTTTAGGTGATACGTACAACCGTTAGGTCAACAAAAATATTTTAGTCTGTAGCAACATGTTGCAAGAGTATAAAAATGATTGAGTCGTTCCATCAGAGATGTTGAGATCCTTTGTTATTTCAGTGATGCCAACAGAATAATGTCAAGCATTGTTTCTCTAACTTGTTCGTTGTTAACGTCCTGTCAGCAATAGTAAGCAATAGTAGCTCTATAATATTCTACATTTCATTAGCTATGTGAGGGAAAGACTGGAGTAGAGAATGGTTAGCTCCCCAATCATTGCTTGCGGGGATGGTTGATGGAGAAAGTAAATAGCAAGCAGCTGTCTTCAGAGTGATGATTCTCCACACCGATATTAGAACAGCGATATAAGCTTTCAGCTCTCTGAATATATGCTCAAGCTTATAGTTTTAGACTTCCGCATGAAATAGAAATAAAGTCGTACAAGCAGATTAGTTATTAGTTCAAGGCACTTTGTCGAAATTTGATTCTGTTGCAGGAATTTTTATCTGATTTCACAAAGTAGTGAACATTGATTCATTAATATGAATATTGGGGGCTCAGTCATCTAACCCAACCTAAGTATTGAGGCGGAACTTATTATGGACGATAGCCCCTGATTTTCAAACTACCATACATTCATCCGGATGCCAATTAAATGTGTATCTTATTAACTTATATTATTTTATGTTAACGGAATCCATACAATTTTAAATATACATATATTATACTGGAGGATGGGGTCATGTGTACAAGTTCACGCCAGTGAGGAAAGTCTCTGATCGCCATTCACTTGGGAATGGCCAGAAACGATTCTTTTACATATGACTCAA
>NW_017537101.1:103622-108556 GCF_001853355.1 Bactrocera latifrons | reverse complement strand
TATCTTTTCTTCTTAATTGAGCGTATATTGAATTCAGGGCTCTTGGTTCAATTCTTCTTATAAGGGGTTTCTTAGTCCCACTTCCTCGTTTAGAAAATTATAATCGTTGCTGGTAGCAGGCAGCTATGTACTCGTGTTGGTTGGGATGTAGTGGATTTTTTTTTCAGAGCAGTTGTTCTGATGTGGTAATCTAGTAGCTTTTGATTTCATATAAGTAGGAAGTAAGTAATGTTAATCGGCCTGTTGGACTTGGTGTAGTAGTATGCTTTTTCTACTTTTGATATAGTGATAACTAATGCAGTTTTTCACTTTTTCGGAACGTAAGCCCTGCAAAACTGTTAAACAGCAAGGGTGGAAAGATTCAGCCAGAACCTCGTGCTATAAACTTGATAAAAGTGCTTAGATGAGGCCGAGTGAAGATGGCACGAGCCATTTATGTACATAATTGTACATAATCTATACTCGATAATTGCGGTCACTTAATCCCCAGATCAGATTGCGTGATGCATAGTTTACTCTATAGCCGGCGTTGCCGTTTTGATCCGATAGGGCTAATATTGGAAGTTTCATTGGCCATGGCTTAAGGTTCAAATTACTCTTAAGAATTCTTCGCTTAAAAGTTTATATAATGGGAACGAGCTCAATGTGTGGAAATGAGAAATCTATCTTTAATTGTAACGGTGAAATAAATTTTGAGAGTGTCAAGAATCTTATATAGTCGTGAATTTCATTAATGTCTTGCATCAAATTAAAGAAAAAAAATCCGATTTTGGCAACTAAGTACTTTAGATTAGTTTACTTTAGTGCTTCACTCGTGAACCACTTTTGTTGGATGCGCCGTTTGAAGAACCGCTATCGTATTATTTTAACATTTCTCTCGATCGTTTGTCGTGAGCCGGTTTTTGAGCGATCTACATGAGCAAATACTTTTTGTAGTCCAATGTCCATGCAATATTGAATGTATGTTAGTGCCACTATGCTTATAGTTGTCTCAATTTCCCCATAAGTCGCTTGACGATCGTGCAATGTCAGTTTGAACACAGCACCAATATTTTCCATAACAATGACTGATTTGGAAGACCTTTCCGAAATTCGTTTGAAGTGATCTACGGTGTTGATTGAATTCTCTATATCATTGTTAAAGACTGGTCCTTAATGGACGATTCATCGTCAAAAATTGAATTAAATTCATATATCTACTCTTCACGAGTTAATTCATGTCGAAAGTTTTGAAAGAGAATTGCATGAAAATGTTCGAGATTTATTTAAATTTTTTAGTCGAGAAGAATATTCTAAGTTACCCTGAACAACACAAATATCGCTCATATGTCAAAGAAATGTGCTCTTTGAACGGGATCGGAATATACGGAGAGGGGTGTTTGATAAGTGGTATTCATTTAGCATGAAAAAAGATCTTTATACTTAACCTGGTACGGTACAATGGATAGTAGTTTGACTCCAAGAAACGGTTTCTTCGAAATCATTCTAACAGAATCTACTTGGAAAGAACGTTGCAAGTCTCACTACGTATGTAGGTGTTATGTCTCCTGTCGAACACCTACATACGTAATAAGAGGTAATAGTATCGAGTGCAGCATTCTCATACGTGTAAAGCTTATTCTTCTGCGTTTCCCTACTTCCAGGACACCATATCAGTGCAGCGTTGTCCTCAGCCGATGACCGACAATGCCAACAAATGTTTCTTTGTCCTTTCTACAGGAGCTGCTGGGGGGAGTGTCAGGCTCTTACCTAGAATAAGTGAAAAAGATGACATCGATTCCACGGTATGACGTCGATATCGTAAAGTCTTCTGTTATGATGAAAATTCCCTCTTTTTGGTTAAATTAGAATCTTGATTTCGAAACAGTGCGGATAATTGCCGATCACTCCGATAGTTTTTGGCAATTTGACAAGCTTTTGTAGTGATGAGTGTGCACCTGAACTTCAAAACGAAAATTTCATAGGAAGTAGTTAAAAGTATTTGAATGGTTTGAAGAAAATTAAAGATGGGGGTGTAGCTAAGTTTAATTGAACTCTCAATTTTGTTTATATATACATATATTTCCTAATTTGAAGTGAAATACCACGCAATGTTTTGATGATTTACTATTGCAGGCAGAGGGAGGATGTGTGTAAACCCTCCCTTGGGAGACCATTTGCTCCGTACGAAACCTTAGGCACGAAAATTGACTCACATTGACCAACATTATTAAGATTCTAGTAAAGATTCAGGTAATGTATGTGCATTGCCATCGCAACACGTACAACATTAACATTAACAAGAAACTTGTATATTTTGCAGTAGTCGACTAGGCTACTTTTCCCTTTTCGCAGATATAAAAAAACTTAATTTTTTTAACTTGAATTTTATTGTAGTTATGACATTAATGTAATATTATCATTTCCAGGAGCATAGATATTCCTTGAACTCTTATTGTTCAAACAAATTAAAAAGTAAATGAAAACATTCTCACACAGTTGCAGTTGTATACAGACATCGTATTAAAGCACTATACTACGGAACGTATTATTCCATTATATTATACAGTACAGAATGAATGTTGTGTTGAATCGTATGTTTTGAGGTCAAATCAAATTAGATTTTAAACAATTGTTCATTTTTGTAAATAATTAAAAGTTCCAAAGCATGTGTTTATTTTGTCTCTTTACCTCACTTATTTACATATTTGAACAATAATTCTAACTACAATGTATCCAAGAACTACTTAAAACAAATATTTAAACTTTTTAAGAAAGTCAAAGTGTGTAGTTTACTATTTATGGCGCACTAAACCTTACTAACCGCACAGTCGTAATGTGCTTAACAACAAAGCAACCTGTTTAGTTTTTACCGTCACTACCGGTGGGTGTATTGGTTCTAAACATCACTGCCAGATTTACAGGTTACGCTCAATCCGCCACATCAGCCGCAGCTTCAGACTCTGGATCAACAGCAGCAGCATCAGGATCTGAGGCAACAACAACACAATCTGGTGCCACCACAACAGAAGCAACTTCTAGTTCCATTAATGTTTCTAGAAGAATTCGTGCGGCAAGAAGAAAGCAGCGTCAAACCGCAAACGTGAGTTACATATATAAATAACCCAACAAAAAACAGTAAAACTGATAAATTTGCTGAATTTCTTAATGAAATAAATAGAACAACCGGAAATCAGTAAAATTGTAATATGATACCATTTCCTTTGCTATTGCAAAATTCAATTTAAATGATGCAAAACAAAATCACTTTGTTAACAATATTTCCGAGAATCTGTATAAACTATTAAGTTATGAGGTTATTACTTTAGTCAGCATTTAAGTAAATATGATGTATAAGCAAACACTTACTTTCTTGCAAAACATATGTAATAAGTATAACAAGTATTTTTGATTTGTAAGCAATAATTCATTGCAATGGTAACTCCACTGATTATAATTAATAAAGTGAAAGTCTAGTCTGATTCCAATATCTAAACCACCTCGTTTAATTCTTTAGGGTTAACTCGGTACTAACTTTTTAAAAGCATTCGAACGCGGCCGTAATATAAAATACCTGCGCAAAGAAGAAGACGTAGAAGGCATAAACGTCAACGCAGAAGACAGCAATCAAATCGTGGTTAGCCTAGTGGCTAATTTTAACAAAATTTCTTTCAACTGTAACTACTTATTGATGAATAAATTAATATAAAGAATAGAGGGTAAGGAAACATCCTTGGAAAATTTTATATTTACGTTATTTCAGTGTATTCTCTTGTCATTTGACTTTTTGGTACATTAAAAGGCAGAGGCCAACATCAAAAATAATTCCCTAGTATTCCTGAGCACTCGCAGGCGTATCAACTTTGTTTAAATTAGACACTACTTCTTATCTCCACGACGTTTTCATTTGCTCCGAATCGAACCATTGTTATAAGCCATAAGAGTATGAATAAATACAAATTTCCTCATAGTTCCGAATGTCTTCAGACAAATGTCAAATATCATTCCACCAAATAATTTATTTGGCAAAATTAAATAAAAAATTTGGTGAAAATAATCACAACCACCATTTAGTTCGCAGTGTTTATTACTGAATGCAATGTTATTTTTGTTTTTCATATATATTAAATTAATTTCCAATCATAAGTTTAACTTCGCTACCATCGCTAGATTGGTAATTTCGCTGTAAGATATCCACTGGGTGTAATTAAAAATGGGAAATTCATGATGAATGACAAAACAAAAGCATTCAGTTTATGAGACATGAATCTGAAATTTTACACTCGTACTACATATAGCGCTTAGCTGCTATTTACACTGACCAATTAAAACAATTTATTTTTATACCTGTTTATGCTGAAAAAATTAATATACCCTGAACAGGGTTTTGTCACGAAGTTCGTAACACCCAGAAGGAAGCGTCGGAGACCCTATAAAGTATATATGTATATATATGTATATAAATGATCAGTATGTTGAGCTGAGTCGGTTTAGCCATGTCCGTCTGCCTGTATATATACGAACTAGTCCCACATTTTATAAGATATCGTTTTGAAATTTTGCAAACGTCATTTTCTCTTCAGGAAGCTGCTCATTTGTCGGAACTGATATCGGATCACTATAACATATAGCTGCCATACAAACTGAACGATCGGAATCAAGTTCTTGTATGAACAACTTTCACATTTGCAAGATATATTCGCGAAATTTCGTATAGATTATTTTCTAAGGCAAAATGCTTGCATTGGAGACTTTTTCAGTTAACGAAATATATTCTGCAAATTTGTCGTGGTTTATTCTCTAAGACAACGCTACAATAGTTGAAGAAATTTTGCAGGTCGGATAACAAAACCTGCTGAATTAGTTTTTTCACAATGTAATATAGTTTGTAGGTGTTACGGAACTAATTATTATTCTACTATACAAATAATATATTCTAAATAAATCTAAATTAT
>NW_017537101.1:55369-103180 GCF_001853355.1 Bactrocera latifrons | reverse complement strand
AAAAAAAACTATTTTTTGTTAAATACCATTATTTTTTTGAAATATATTATAATTTATTTATTGATTATTAATTTTTTTGTTTATTTTTTATTGATACAATATTTTATATTAATTTATAAAAATGCCAAGAGTATCTAGACAGTCGCTGGCACAAAGAAGTCGCAATGCTTTGAATCGAAGCCGACAACAATATAGCCAAAATTTTGAAATAACTCGACTGGTGAACGCCGACTATGTTGCAAAATTACGTAGCTTAGAGTACCGTGATGAAGAGAGAATTCGGGACAGTTCTGCACGTTCCAGTAGACGACAAAACGTACTTCACAGAGCTGCGGAGTAGGAGCGCGACACAATAAGACATTCAAAAAGGCGTTTGAATCCAGAATGGAACGTTCTGTACGAGGCCAGAATCCAATAATCAGAGAAGAAGAAAGGCAACGAGATGCAGCATTGAAGAGAAGTCGTCGAGGAGATCCAATAACAAGACATCGTGAACAAATTTTAAATTCTTCTCAAAGAAGAGTGACACTCCAGCCAACAAGGCAACAACTTGCAAAAGAGCAGGAATCAATGTTGCAAACAGTACAATTATATAGGTCGGATGGCGCAAATCATCAGTTGGAGAGCGAAAGGCAAGCCAGGAGGAATATTAGAAGACGTCGTGAACTTTCTCCTGATGCACTGCTAGAAGAACAAGCACGTCAACGTCGAGCTGGCAATATTTTTGATATGTACACATTGTTGATAAAAAAAAAAGGGCCCACTGAGATATGCGTGTGTTTTGGAGACACTTGGTTAACTCACCAAGCAAAAAAGCTAGAAAAACGTCAGACCTCAGCAAAGTTCACTCAATCGGAAGATGCTAGAAAAGTTTTTTATTTGTCATCGATGTTTCCATCTTCGGACCAAAAATATAATTTTTTTAGCACCTGCTATCGTATTGTCAAACAAGAAAAAATACCAATTATCTGCCTCTCAGGAGGATTGGAGTTTCCTGACATTCCGAAATGTCTTCAGGATTTAACGAGAATCCCATTTATGCGCATCATATCTTTGGGATATGAACGTCAATGTGTTATTCGTGGAACAGTAATAAATATCCCGATTTCTGTTGTAGAGACAGTCACCATGCTACCACAAAGATTTGACAACAGCCATATTATTCAAGTGCACCTGAAACGTCGCTTGGAATATCAGCAAAATTTTATGACGGAGACAGTGCGACCAGCAAATCTGTTGGATACAGAGCTCTAGTTCAAGCACAATATTCAAACGTCAAGTGATTGGCTCGCAAATATAGAAAACAAGGAAACTGTGCCATTTATTGCGGATCCTGCAGATGAGACAGCAGTAAGAGGCCTGATTAATGGCCGACAAGAAAATGTACGGGAAATGGAAGAGGAATTAAATCCAGGTGGCCAGGAAACTTTGTTGGACAATGAACCTGTTGAAAACAGATCAATTGAACTAGTTGCAATGGCAGCAAAGCAAGGTAGATGCCCAAGGGATATTACAACCGACGTTGATGCTCAGGAGTTGTCGTACCCAACAATTTACTGCGGAAARAATTGCGCGATATGAAATACGACTGTATGATCGACGTTGCACGCCTGTGGACGTTCTTCTGTATATTTCTATCTAATCTAAGTTCTAAGCTCGGAAAAAATCTGGATCAAAAAATATAACTGCTGCAAATGCGAGGGAGGACAACTTTGTCAGCAACTTTATCCAGCATGATGAACTCTATCATATCCCCAAAGGACTTCCATTCTCACCTGCACATTGGGAGGCTGAAAAGAAAAAAGTTTTAGCCATAATACGTCAGTTTGGATTGCCAACATTCTTCATAATAATGTCAACAGCAGAGACAAAATGAGCGGAGCTGTTGGTCATATTAAAGAAAGTAGTAGATAATGTAGACATTTCGGAAGAAGGGGCCACTGCCCTATCAAGATTTGAAATTGAAAATTCCAGTTACATGTTCCAGACATTAGGAAAAAAAATTTTGAAGTTGTTAAAAAATGGACTGTTTGGAGTACATTTAGTAGTCCGTTACTATTACAGAATTGAATCACACAACAACACAAACTTCAATTTATAACAAGTAAGGAAGGGCTAAGTTCGGGTGTCACCGAACATTTTATACTCTCGCATGATAAAGTGATAATCGAGATTTCATTATCTGCCATTTACATATTTTTTTATTTTGCTATAAATTAATTAGATTAGATCAATTTGTGTACTTTGAGTATTGAATTGTATTTTCATTTATTTTAATTGAATTGAAAAGTTATAGTCCGATCACGACAATTTTTCCACAAGGGATACCTCATCTCAAATACCGTATTTGTGTAAAGTTTTATTCCGCTATCATCATTGGTTCCTAATGTATATATTATACAGAGAAGGCATCAGATGGAATTCAAAATAGCGTTATATTGGAAGAAGGCGTGGTTGTGAACCGATTCCACTCATATTTCGTACATGTCATCAGGGTGTTAAGAGAATATTACGTACCGAATTTTATTGAAATCGGTTGAGTACTTCCTGAGATATGGTTTTTGGTCCATAAGTGGGCGTCGCCACACCCATTTTCAATTTTTACAAAAAGCATGGGTGCAGCTGCCTTCTGCCATTTCATCCGTAAAATTTAGTGTTTTTGACGTTTTTCGTTAGTCGGTTAACACACTTTTAGTGATTTTCAACATAACCTTTGTATGGGAGGTGGGCGTGGTTATTATCCGATTTCCTCCATTTTTGAGCTGTATATGAAAATGCCTGAAGGAAACGACTCTATGGAGTTTGGTTGACAAAGCTGTAGCAGTTTCCGAGATATGTACAAAAAACTTAGTAGGGGGCGGGGCCACGCCCACTTTTCCAAAAAATTACGGCCAAACATGCCCCTACCTAATGCGATCCTTTTTGCCAAATTTCACTTTAATATCTTTATTTATGGCTTAGTTATGACACTTTATAGGTTTTCGGTTTTCGCCATTTTGTGGGCGTGACAGTGGGCCGATTTTGCCCATCTTCGAACTTAACCTTCTTATGGAGCCAAAAAATACGAGTACCATCATCGTGATCTCTCAATTTTTACTCAAGTTACAGCTTGCACGGACGGACGGACAGACAGACATCCGGCTCGTCACCCTGATCATTTTGGTATATATAACCCTATATCTGACTCTTTTAGTTTTAGGACTTACAAACAACCGTTATTATAAACTATAATACTGTCTTTAGCAACATTGTTGCGAGAGTATAAAAATACAGGAACTCTTAAATCTGGCGGATGAGCAGATTAACACTGATTATGAAGGATACAAGCTCGCTCTTCGGTCATCTATAAAAAAAGGCCACACATTTTCTTAAAGAGGAAATTTTCGAACAGACTACTAAATGCCTATAATAAAAATATCTTTAACTTACATAGAGCAAATATGGATATTCAATTCATTTTGGACGCCTACGCTTGCTGCAGCTATATAACATTGTGGAACATTTTTGGGATTATTGTCTGGGGGGTGAGAAATTCCAAGTCTGGGTATTGATACTAGGTCAGTATAGTAAAACCCTCAAAGGGTTTGGCGTTCGTATGTGTCAGTTTTTTTATGACCTTTTAAATTGGATACAGGAGAATTCTACGGACTTATATGTACCGAGTGTACTGGATCACTACTCTCAAAGGCCCGATCAATTGGAAGAACTATTCTTAGCAGATTTAGCAGCATGGTTCAGATTTTCCAAAACACGTAGGAATATTTCTTTTAATAATGAAGACTACAATGAAGTAGAAAACGAGGATGAGACGACAGCTGCACCTAAAATGGCATTAAAAGATGGATCAGGATTTTTACGTAAAAGGAAGCAAGCACTTATTCTGCGCTGGAAACGTTTTAGCGTTAAAAATTCAAGAGCTGATCAAGGAGGCTGGCTCTTAAGTTCTGATGTCGAGAGCTCTAGCTGTTCCAGAGCAAGTAGGAGATGTTAATGTTTTTCACGAGGACAAGAATAGTGCGGAAGAGGCGGTTCGATTAATTAAACTAGCACCTCTAATATTAGAAGGAGATTTACTGGCAATGGTACAATCTCTTAACAACAAGCAAAGGGAATATTTTGCTCATGTAATGAACAATGTCAATAAGAAGAAAATCTTCTACGAATATGTCGGAGGTGGTGCTGGAGTGGGCAAAACAGGCATTTCAGCATTTCTTGGCTCGATAAGAAAGTTAAGTTCGAAGATGGGCAAAATCGGCCCACAGCCATAAATAAAGATATTAAAGTGGAATTTTTTTGGAAAAGTGAGCGTGGCCCCGCCCCCTACTAAGTTTCTACAGAGAGAACTACAGAGTAGTTTCCTCCAGGCATTTCCATATACAGTTCAAAAATGGAAGAAATCGGATAATAACCACGCCCACCTCCCAAACAAAGGTTATATTGAAAATCACTAAAAGTGCGTTAACCGACTAACAAAAAACGTCAGAAACATTACATTTTGCGGAAGAAATGTCAGAAGGAAGCTGCATCCAGATTTTTTTAAAAATTTAAAATGGGCGTGGCGTCGCCCACTTATGGACCAAAAACCATATCTCAGGAAGCACTCGACCGATTTCAATGAAATTCGGTATATAATACTTTCTTAACACCCTGATGACATGTACAAAATATGGGTGAAATCGGTTCAAACCACGCCTTTTTGTTTTATTTCTTTTGTGTTATTATTTGTTCTATATACATATATTATATAAAATTTTTTTTTTTAAAAAAGGATGAATAATGGTAGGTAGAACGCTTTACTACTGTATGTTGAAAGTTAATTTTGTTACCACGTGAATGTTTTTTTTAAACTGTGAATTTTTTGCTGGCTGTAAATTTTTTTAAAAAATGATAAACTTTGATTCTGTATGGGGGTTATTTTTATTTGGTCTTTTACATCTTTTTAGATCAAGTCGAGAATATGATGTAATGCCAATGGCCACCTCCACAGCTGATTGTCATTTGAGCCCTTTTTATGGAATTTTTCATCACTTTAGCAAGAACTTCTAGCGATAGGTCCTCACATTCTTAACGGATATTGTCTTTAAGAGCTGCAAGAGTCTGAGGCTTGTTGACATAAACCCGCGACTTCAAAACGGCCAACAAAAAGAAGTCGGAAGCGGTCAAATCAGGCGATCTTGCTGGCCCATGACTCCTCCAGCGAAAACAGCACACCATACAGTGACTTTGAGCGAGTGTAATGGCTCTTCGTGGGTTACACGCGGATTTTCAGTGCCCCAGAAGCGTAAATTTTGCTTATTTACGTACCCGGTAAGATGGAAATTGACCTCATGACTCCTGATTATTTTTGATGAAAAATCATCTTCCTCTTGGTGGTTATTAACGATGGCTTGAGCGTATGTTAGACGTGATTGGCGGTCAGCAGCTAACAGCTCATGCATCGTCTGGACTTTGTATGGAAACATCTTCAAATGTTGTACCAAAATTCTCTGTAAACAACGTCGACTGATACTGTCATTTGCGTGGCACGTCGTCTGATCGATGTCGACGGCGCTTCCATGACATTCTCGGCAACAGCAGCAATATTTTCTTCTTCGCCTGGTAGTATCTCACGTTGTACCAGTCTCTTCGAGGCGAGCGGCTAAACGTCGCAGTGTTTCACCAGTAGACGTCGTACGGCTAGGAAATCTGCGGCGAAATTCACCGACCGATTATTGGTCAAATAAATAGTCACCAATAACCCGCATTTACAGAACTGACGTTAGCGGTCAATTGCAAAATTTATATCACCTTCTGGTAGGAGGATTACTTTTACGCCACCCTGTATTTTAGGCACAAAGATTTACTGTTATGAGTAAAACATGCTCTTTTATTTTAATTGAACGAGCTCACATATTGACTGATATATGCGGTATAAAGTCTTCGGAAGTTCAAAAATCTTTATACTATGTATTATATATGGGACATGATGATGGATACACAGAAATACTATCGTCAGGAAAGTATTCATCAATGAATTTCAAGTCAACTATAGATACTTGGGTTCACATATTTGATATGTAGAGGCTTGAACAAATTTTTTTCGTTTAGAACAATTATCGGTCATAAGGAGGATTTTTTTAAAGGGATTATTAGTGCAAAGTTTTACCTTTTATATTAATTACTTCCTGATTTGTGTGCTGGAAAGTGAAAGAAGCAAACTGCTTATAAAATTGTGTTAGATGGGAAATAAGCGTGGTTGTGTGCCCATTTTCACAGTTTGACGTAGAAATATCAGAAGAATGCTACGCACTAAATTTAGTTGAAATCGGTCTGTCGTGTCTTGAGATATGTATGTGATTTCACCCAAAAGTGGACGGTGATTTAAAGTCTCTGGCATAATTAGTTATTGATTTATTGCCCTTTTAGTAGTTCTGAATAGTACCGCTATAAATTTCTCGATTTCATCCATTTTCAGTGTCAGTATGAGTTCTTATAATATTGGGTTGTCGAAAAAGTCTTTTCGTATTTTGTCAATAGACGTCGTTGTATATGTCCAGTGGTACCACTCACATAGTGTCATATCGTATAATATTGGAAATATCAGACTTTAAGCTTCATTTAACGGAACAAAACAGTTAATTCGGGGAAATTGGAAAAAGTTACAGCTGTTCAAAAAGGGGACAAGCAAAATGGTACATATTTGTTTATTTATTAATACAAATATAAAAAAATAAGTTCAAATTTGTTTAGAAATATGTAAAGACTATTTGTGCTTAGCAAATTTGGTTGTTGTCTCTTTAGTAGTTTATGTACATTAAATTTATTAGAGGGGCGAGACGGGCATTTTTACAAAATTTTTCTCCCACATTACGATTTAAAAATAACTGGGAAAGAAAAAATATTTTCCCACCAGCTAGTTGGGAAGATTGCAAAATAAAAACTAAAACAGCATTTTAGGCCTAGGAAAGAGCAAATTACCATAACTAGGGAAATAAATACACTACGAGTAGGTAGCAATAGTGAGTTAAGCAGCAGAATTATGAAATAATTGATGCTATAACTGAATTTGGAACTGTCGATGAAAACGGGGGAGCAATGAAGGAAATTTTTTCAGGAATGCTTATTCAACATACGGATATTGAGCAAATCACATCAGGGACTTGTGCTTATGCAATAAGGAACTGAATTTCATTGACTCAGCTTTCAGGAATTATATATAGCTTCATAGCGTTAGACGAAGGTAATTTAAATGGAATTTCAATGGGCCTACTTCCATGGAAGTAGATACTATGAGTCGGGTTGAGGAACCGGAAAAAAAGCGTTAATAGTTATAATGCCAACACTGTTTGGGACAAAATGGTGCACTTTCGTAGATCCAGGTTCCACCACTAGTATTATGAAAAAAAATGCTATGATTAGATGGCTATTATTAGATTTTGACAAGCCATATGATTTGTTATTAGGAAATAATATTATTTTAAAACATTTTTAAATTATTGATATAGAAAAAATTAATATAACTTTGAAAAATGGAACAATTCCTTTCCATAGCAAAACTGTTCAGGAACAAGTTTATTCATTCGAAGTCAGTGACAAAAAATATTGCACTTCATCATCTAAAATCAGATGTAAAAAGCAAGATTGAAATTCTATTAAACCGTCCTACAAATTATTTTACAAAGAGGGGGTTAATCTCACCAACACAAAAACTGTAGTACATGAGACAAAACACGCCAAAACACGAAGAAGAGGAGAGAAAGCAAATTTATGAGATAGAACGTCAGGGAATAATCCGAAAAAGTAGGATCAGGTAAAACTCACCTATTTTAATTGTACCAAAGAGTACGGAGGGTTCAAATATTCAAAAACATAGATTAGTGATTGACTATAGGAAACTTAACCAACTGAATGTCAATGATAACTACCCTCTGCCAAATACTGATGGGATTTTGGATAAATTAGGCAAAGCGTATTGATTTTGCCAAAGGTTATCACCAAATGTTAATGGCAGAAAGAGACATTAAAAAAACAGCTTTCGTTACTCCGTCAGGACTGGATGAGTATGTCCGTATGCTTTTTGGGCTTAAAAATTCCCCAGACACTTTCCAAAGAATGATGAATGAGATTCTAAGAGAATTCATAAACAAAACTTCTGTTGTCTATCTGGATGATATTTTGGTATTTTCCACATCCTTGGAAGAGCATATTATATGACTTGAAACAATTTTCGCGGTTTTAGGCAATCACAATTTAAAATTTCAAGCAAGCAAATCCATTAAATCCCATGATAAAGTACTTAAAAAAAGGTTATAAAATAAATCCAAGAGATCCACAGTACATAGCTAGTTTTGAAAATTAGAAAACACTAATTTCATCACATCTAATTTAAAATTCGCTGAATATGATAAAGAGTTTACCATTACAACTGACGCAAGTGATTACGAAATAGGCGCACAGCTTTCTCAACAAGGTCAGCCAGTGTGCTACATTTCCAGAACATTAAATAACCAATACATATACATTATATATTCAATAACCTATTTCAGGCCGTACATATGTATATGGCACAAAATTTAAAATTATTATCGATCATTCCGATCCATTAAAATATCTAGTTAATAAATATGAAAGAAATGATTTTTCTCAACGCCATCAACACAATTTTGAAATACAATAGAATACTTAAATGGAAAAAATAACGTTGGATGAAGGATTACGGGTTCATCTCACAAAGCCAAATGGACATTCGGGAAATACGGACGTTGAAAGATTACACTCAACCCTCTTGGAAAACTAACAGGAATTGACAGTATAGGCAAAAGGAACAAAGAAAGGGAAGACTATATAGAACAAGATCCAATAAAGAGCTACGGCATAAGGATCAACGTATCACCGAATTAATCCGCTACAGAAGACATGTCTCCAGTGTTCTAGACGTGCGTACGCTCCGAGGTTCTAACATCGAATCGGACCTCTATCTTGTTGCAACCAAGATTCGCACCCGGCTCTGTGCAGCAAAAAAGCACCTCAAAAAACAAAAGGAAGGTTCGACGTCAAGAAGCTGCAATCACAACAGACAGCCCAACGATTTTCTACTCGGCTTGCACTCCTGCTCTCTGAGAGCACTCGTCAACAACTCGGTATAAGGGAACTGTAGGACGGCATTCCAAATTCCTTACGTAAAGCTGCAACCGAAACCATTGGTTTTCGGAAAGTGCAAAAGAACAGAGAGAAAACAGGCTGCCTACCTCACAGCGTTACGTTCGACCACAACACGTGCGGGTTGGGATAGATACCGTGAGTTGAAGAGGGAAGCGAGACCCATGTGCAGACAGAAAAAGAAATAGGCCAAAATACATGAGTACGAAAAAATGCGGCGGCTTACAGAAGGTTTCAAGATGGGAGGATACTCTTGTAGAACCCACAAAGGTGATGTAGTCCCCATTGCCCAGAGCTTACTAAAATTATGGAGGGAACATTTCTCCAGCCTGCTGAATAGCGGTGAAAGTACACAGCCTCGAGAAGACGAACCCGATTCTCCAATCGATAATTATGGGGCAGAAGTTCCATTGCCCGACTAGAAAAAAGTTCGAAAAGCAATTACCTGCCTGAAGAACAACAAAGCGGCGGGGGCCGATAGATTGCCAACCGAGCTATTCAAACACGGCGGCGAAAAACGGCTAATTAGCATGCATCAGCTTCTTTGTAAAATATGGTCGGACGACCATACTCTGCGCCAACTACTGGGAGATTAGCCTCCACAACATCGCATATAAGGTTCTACCGAGCGTATTGTGTGAAAGATTACCCACCATCAAAAAACTGATTGGACCTTATCAGTGTGGCTTTAGACCTGGAAAATCAACAACCGACCAGATATTCACCATGCGCCAAATCTTGGAAAAGACCAGTGAAAGGAGCATCGACACACAACACCTCTTCGTCGATTTCAAAACTGCTTTCGACAGCACGAAAGGGAGCTGCCTTTATGCCACGATATCTGAATTTGGTATCCCCCCAAAACTAATACGGCTCTGTAAGCTGACGTTGAGCAGATTCTCCGTCAGAATCGGGAAGGACCTCTCTGAGCCATTCGATATCAAACGAGGTTTCAGACAAGGCGACTCCCTATCGTGCGACTTCATCAATATGCTGCTAGAGAAAATAATTCGAGCTGCAGAACTTAATCGAGCAGGTACAATCTTTTATAAGAGTGTACAGCTGTTGGCGTACGCGGATGATATTGTAATCTTCGGCCTCGACACCCACACCGTCAGTTCTGCTTTCTCCAGTCTGCACAAAAAAACAAAGCAAATGTCATCAAACAAGCAGTCGTCGCAGCGACTAGGCTCTCACGTCACTGTTAACAGTCATAACTTTAAAGTCGTAGATAATTTCGTCTACCTTGGAACCATCGTAAACACCACCAACAACGTCAGCCTGGAAATCCACCGCAGGATAACTCTTGCCAACAGGTGCTACTTCGGACTGAGTAAGCAATTGAGAAGCAAAGTCCTTTCTCGACGAAGAAAAACCAAACTCTCTATAAGTCACTCATAATTCCCGTCCTGCTATATGGTGCATCGTCCAAGCCGATGACAACAACTGATGAGTTGACGTTGCGAGTTTTCATTCGAGTGCGAGTTTGCATTCGATGGAACGAAGAGCAGTATGAGATATATGATGACATTGACCTAGTTCAGCGGAATAAAAGACAGCGGCTATGATGGCTAGGTCATGTTCTCCGAATGGACGAAAACACTACAGCTCTGAAAGTATTCGACACAGTACCCGCCGGGAAGCAGAGGAAGAGAAAGACCTCCACTCAGTTGGAAGGACCGGGTGGAGACGGACCTGGCTTCGCTTGGAATATCCAACAGAAGAAGCGACTGGAGCGCTGTTGTTAACTCGGCTATAATCGCGTCAGCGTGTTCTACGCCAGTAAAGAAGAAATACCACGCAAATATTTTTTTACTTGACGATTTTGAAAATTGCCCATCCCTGTGATCCTCCGGCATATTGAGGGCTCAGCAATCTAACCGAACTTAAGTACCTCCATTGAGGCGGAACTTGTTATGAACGACAGCCCCTGATTTTCAAAGTACCATAGATTTATCCGGATCCCAATTAAATTTTTATCGTATTAACTAATATTATAGGTTTAGTTAGCGAAAATTACATTAAAAGAAGTGAAGAATAGATATACTCGGGTGTAACCGAACATTTTATACTCTTGCAACTCGCAAGAAAAATACCTTAAGTGGTAAAATATCAACTAGAGGATCGGAATCCAAGCAATTGTATATATATATATACATAATATGTATATTATATCCTATATATCTAATACACTAAGTATGGTTTGTTAGGAAAACGAAAATCATTATATTATATAAAACAATTAAAAATGTTCCCTGGATTTATTAAGTGCTTCATATACCATCGCCAATCATATGAAGTAAAACATCTGATTTATGATAGTTGTATGGAGACTGGGTTAGGCTTTTGGCCAACTTTATCCATTTTAGACACAAACATACACTGTTATCAGCAAAACACGCTCCCTCATTTTGATTGAGATAACTCTATCCAATACATTGACATGAATAGCACGTTCAATATTAACTACTAAAGCTCGAAGAGAGTCTGGTTTATTGCTTAAGACAATGTCACAATTTCTTGAAATGATCGAATCTCCAAACTTTTCTCGTAATTATTCGATATTTGCACGTACGTAGCCATATCTTGTTGGAACCAGATTTTGTCAAGATCAACGCCGTTCATAAAAAGTTGATTATTATCGAACTATCCCGCTCTCCATTGACAGTAACGGTGTCACTTTCGAAAGATGTATGGTTCCGATTTAGATAGATTTCGACGACAGAGTCTTTCTCACTCCACGAAATACTGTAGTAAATGTGACTGACACTGTTATTTCTTTTTCATTTGTGGTACTTTCTACGTGGCGGGTACCAAACTCAGCGCACAATGAGATAGTTTTTTACTTTCGAACACATGCCATCGATTCCATTGTCTGACGTCAATATCTTAAAATAACCTGCATATGTTGTGATGGAAATCCCCTCTTGGTGGTTAAATTAAAATTTTGACCTCGAAACAGCCGATCACTCCGATAGTTTTTGGCAATTTGACAAGCTTTTGTAGTGACGAGTGTGCACCTGAACTTCGAAACGAATATTTCATAGGAGGTTATTAAAAGTATTCGAATGGTTTGAAGAAAATTAAAGATGGGGGGTGTAGTTCAATTTAATTAAACTCTAAATTTCTAAATATATTTCTAAATGTGAAGTGAAATACCACGCAATGCTTTGATGATTTACTATTGCAGGCAGAGGGAGGATGTGTGGAAACCCACCATTGGGAGACCATTTGCTCCGTACGAAACTTTAGGCACGAAAATTGACTCACATTGACCAACATTATTAAGATTTTAGTAACGATTCACCTTGTGTGTGTGCATTGCCATCGCAAGACGTACTCGTACAACATTAACATTAACAAGAAACTTGTATATTTTGCAGTAGTCGACTAGGTTACTTTTACCTTTTGGCAGATATAAAAAAAATAAGTTTTTTAACTTGAAGTTTATTGTAGTTATGACGTTAATGAAGCTCACATAATATATTATTATCATTTCCAGAAGCACAGACACTCCTTGAACTCTT
Organism: Bactrocera latifrons; assembly: GCF_001853355.1. Classification (NCBI taxonomy): domain Eukaryota; kingdom Metazoa; phylum Arthropoda; class Insecta; order Diptera; family Tephritidae; genus Bactrocera; species Bactrocera latifrons. The sequence continues at coordinate 90,515 of NW_017537101.1, read as the reverse complement.
ATTGTTCAAACAAATTAAAAAGTAAATGAAAATATTCTCAAACAATGTTCAGTTGTATACAGCCATCGTATTAGAGCACTATGCTACGGAACGTATTATACCATTATATTATACAGTACAGAATGTATGTTGTGTTGAATCGTATGTTTTGAAGTCAAATAAAATTCGGGATTAAACAATTGTTCATTTTTGTAAATAATTCAAATTTCCAAAATCCTCTGTTTACTTTGTCTCTTTGCCCCGGTTATTTACGTATTTGCACAATAATTCTAACTACAATGTTTCCAAGAACTACTTAAAACCAATATTTAGACTTTTTAAGACAGACAAAGTGTGTGGTTTACTATTTAAGGCGCAGTCGTAATCTGCTTAACAACAAAGCAACCTGCTTAGTTTTTACCAAAGTATGTAGAATAAAACATGAAAATGTTGCCATCACTATAGCGCTTAGCTGCCATTCAAACTGGCCAATTAAAACAAGGGTAAAATCTTTTTATACCTGTTTGTGCTGAAAAAATTATCCTATTATTATCATAGACGAAATTATTGTTTTCCCAAGATCCTGTTCCAGGAAACGTGAATGAGTGAGAAACTTCTCCACTTTCTAAAGAGGCCTTTAACGCAATAGCACTTCTGATCTCTGCTTAGGTAGTCTTATAGAAACCCCGAAAGTTGAAATTACGTCTTGTACTGTAAGAGGTTCCGTCGACTATCGGTGGACGAGCGTGCAGAAGTAATCAGCTCGGCATTAAAATCTGCCTGGAAATTTCTTATTTGCTGAAAAAATCTAAGGCCAGACGGACCATGGAACTCTTGGAAATCAGGACACTTTACGGATGGTTATTCAACAAGTCTCGCGGGAGTGGAATTAGCAATTGGAAAAGCTCTCGCAAGTAATTCCAACCGTGTGGGTTGTGTTAAATACTTATATAAACTGAAGATAATCCTCGATGTTCACTTTCTGAGCAATACATCCCTGGAGAGATAACTCTCGGGCTGTTCAAACCATTTAAGTGCCCTGGGCAACCACAACACATTATTAGAAAGTCATACAACTGGCTGGCATCCATCTATGCGAACTGCATCACACTGTGCTATATTCCGGGAGTCAGGAGATGGATAAGATTAATGTGGACGGAATCTCACAGCTGACGGGCTGACAAGAGTCATTAGAAAGGGAACGAAATTGGATAGCAGGCCGTCGAGGGAATTTAACCCGCGCTGGTCGGCAATGGGTTCACTCCTTTTATCACGATATTTTGGCCCGTAATCAATTGTAATGAATGCTGTAAGCTCTTTGCCGCGATTAATGCGAGGTTAATATATGAGGTGGAGATATCTCAGCACATAGCTCTTGATTGTCCCGGGGTTTCAAAGTACCTTCTTAATGGAATTATATGTGCAAATTTTTTTTCAGTGTATCTCGAGAATTAATAATGGTAAATTTTTTTCCAGTATGCAGTATTCGTCGTTCACATATTTTGTTTGCATATAATGTTTAACATTATTTCATTTGTTTCACTTGAATTACCGTTAATTGAAAATGTCATTGCGATTTGTATTTTCCATAGAAAATAATTATATGTGCAAATTCATCTATTTGTGCTCTCGCAGCTGAACAGACAACATATAAAGTTTGTATTTTAACTAAAGTGAAAAATTGGAAAATAAGTAAGTTATAAGTATTAAATACAGTACGCAGAAAAATAATTTATTATTTTGGAACAGTTATATAGTTAAAATGCCAAGTGGTACAGAACTATCGGATGAAAAGCGGGGTAGGATAATTAGAATGCACGAAGCCGGCATAAGCATTGGACGAATTGCTGCGTCAGTGAACCGACATCGTGATACAGTTTCAAATTATTTGAAAAATCCTGAAAATTGTGGTGTCATAAAGCATACTGGTCGGTTCCCAGCAGTTGATAAGTGGACCAAGAGACGCATTCATCACTTAGCAATTAGCGAATATATAAATGCAGGCAGATAAAAGTAGAATTAGGCTTACCAATCACTAGACAGCGTGTTCAGCTAATTATGAAGCAAGAATTGCGCCTCAAGTTTGAGTCAAAACCAGCTCAGCCGCGAATGAAAAAGCAACATAAAGATGCGACAAATATCGGTTTTGGGAGGAGGAGTTTGAAAATGTAATTTTTAGGGCCGAAAAAAAGTTTAATTTGGATGGTTCAGATGGTCATCACAAATATTGGAGAGATACACGACATCCAAGAGAGACTTGCTATAAGCGAAACCATGGTGGGGGATCTTTAATGGTATGGGCTGCATTTAGTTCCAAAGAAAAATCTCATATGTGTTTTTTACCTAATAAAGTGAATTCCGAAGTATACATTGATGTACTAGATAGTGAGCTCATTCCTTTTGGTGAGAATTTTCATGACGACAATTTGATATTTCAGCAAGACAACGCCCCTATTCATGTGTCATGCGCAACGAAAGCATTTTTTCGGTCCCGGAATATCCAATTGGCCAGTTTTGAGTCCTGATCTTAACCCCATAGAGGACCTTTGGGGTATACTACTGCTAAATATATGCACATGCCAAGCAGTATGATACTATTAAGCTGTTAAAAAGTGCTATTGTATCAGAGTGGGAGAAAATTGAGGTAACTATTCTGCAAAACTTAGTAGTGTCCATGTCACGAAGACTGTGCATGGTAAAACTGCAAAAGGGTAATACTATTACATACTAAAAATATTTAAAACTTCAATTACTTAAAGTTTTGTTTATTATACACGTGTTAAAATAACATTGGATATGAATTTTGAAAAGTTTTCTATTCTGTACATATAATTATTTTCTATGGAATTAAAGTAAAATAATTTTTTTTATTAAAAAAATTTATAAATAATTAAAATTTTGTTTTTGTTTAAAACATCTTATAAAGCCATAAATAAAACTGTAAGCCATTAAAATATATTTTGTGTTTTTGATACTTTAAATTTAAGTTAGTGTATTGCACATATAATTCTTTTACGAAGGTAGAGGGTTAAAAACTTTGGAAATCACATTTTCAACTGGTGGGTATAGAAGGTAAACAATTTGTACTGGTCACAAGGCGCTTTGTCGACTTATAAACTCGAGTACAGATGTTCTATTTTTAAGGCTTCACAAAGGATTTCATATAGTAGTCCAAATGCGTTCCTTGGATCATAGAAAATGTGAAGTGGTATCATTGTAAATTGATTAATTTAAAGCTACTGAATACAATCCACTACTTGGCAAGTTGCCATTAGCTATGTATATGGGGCTACGGGAATTTCTAAAACCATGTTTGATATAAAGATATGTTACCATCATTCCAAGATAACTTCTTCATTTCATTAAGATAGCTGGCAAAATCCAAGTGAACCTATGAAACCTGTTCGTTGATCGTCATACCAGGCAGCTTTGTAACATAGCAGAGCTAGTGTATCTACGCCACGAGTTCAATAAATTTAATATAATTCTTTTTTTTATGCGGCCGTGGAGGTTCAAGGATGGGTTTTACGGCAAGAAAATTTCGAATAATTGTCGGGAAACCCCTAAAAACAGTCCTTTTCTTTTTCCCATACAAACGAACGAATGTTTCTTTGCTAGTAACGCTAAGAGAACGGCTGCACCAATTTTGATGAAATTTTCAGAAGTTATGCGCTGTGGATCGGGGAAAGTTTAAAAATAAAAATACCGTATACTTTTCATGAGGAAAAGTCGGAAAATTGGATAGTTCCAAAAAGTAACTTTTTTCCGTACACATTATTTTTTGTACGAAGAGGTCGCCGTAATATGTGTCGGTGTTTGTTTTTTTTTTTTTTGTTTTTTTTGCGAGCAACGTATGGCAGCCCAAGGCAAGGCAAGGTAAGAAACACTCCCAGGATGCGATGACATATGTTCGTGCAGAATTATGGAACGCGGTCAATCAACAATCGATCGTCACGTTGTCATAGCACAACTTTTCAAACAACAGTTACGATGTTTGATAGTGCTGTTGGATACTAGATGTAATCTGTTGAGTGGCAAAAGAGAGGTTTTCCACAAGTACACATTCTTCTTTGGATGGTGGCTACATCAGATCAAATTGATGAAATCATTTCTGCGGAAATTCCTGATGCAAAGAAAGATCCAGTATTATTCGAAGTGGTGAAAACCAATATGATTCATGGACCTTTCGAACATTACAATCCCTTTTTGGTTTGTATGGCTGACAATTAATGCACGAAACGCTGTCCACGTGCTTTTCTTTCGAAAACACAAACTAGAAATGACGGATATCCACTCTATCGGCGTAGCCCACTAGACGACAATGGCAGAACATTCAGCACTTAATTAAGAAGAATGACTCGACTCGACTCGACTGATTGTGACGCACCTATCGAATACAAGTGAACAGAATGCTTGATCCTACGAATTCCTTGGAGGTCCAATGATTTGCCATTTCAGTTCAAACGTATTCCGCTTCCAGTGAAATTGCATTTGAGGTGACGATCAACAGGACACAACTTGATTTGCCAAGTTTGGAAGTGCTATGTTTTTCAAACGGTCAGATATACGTGGCGTGATGACGAGTTTGAAAACCACCTTCTGTACACCGAAACAGAAACCAAAAAATGTGGTTTATAAAGCAACGTTACATTGAAAAAAAATAAATAAAATGATAAATTCAATTTTCTTTTCATTTCAAAACACATAATTTCACGCAGGACAACGGCTGCGGGGTTAGCTAATTTTTAATTCAAAATTCCAAAGTCACTTCAATATCTAACACAAGGGGTTCTGCCAGAACCGATGTCGTCAAACCAGTTACGAAAAATGTTGCAGGATTAATAAACGCTTTGAAAGAAGTGAAAAAACCTTACAACCTTACCCCACGTTTTGACGACACTCAATCACAATATTTAGGCTGCTGAAACTAATAGTGACTGAGAAAGGACAAAACATTTTATAAACAGAATTTTTCAATATTAATTGAAATCTCATATCTTGGTAACACTACTACGAAGATACTAACTTTTAAGGATTTCAAAATTTCTGGTTGACTTTATACTATATATATCGGTGTTGGTCTTAAAGAAATAGTGCAAAGTATGCAGATAAACTTTAGTTAGAGTATCTTCTCATTCAGCTGAATAATTTGGGAAATTATAGCGAAGAGAAAAGAGAGCGCTTCCATCGGGATAGATAAGTAGTGGTTGAAAGGTTGATTTGATCATCATACAATAAGTGACTACTGCTGGCCCATGAAAAGAGATTGATATAATTATACAAGAAATGCTCATTAAAGAATGTTATTGAATAAAACATATATGTATGTATATGTTTTAGACTTTTGTACCTATGTTTATATGAATATATCCAAAAATTTACATAATAAACATATATGGTATTTTCTGACTTTAGAAGAAAAATGGAAATAAATATTTAAAAATAAACAAAACCAAATCTTACGAAATCGCTGAGGTATTCCTGACTTTATACTAGTGTTATAGTTGCATGCCGAAAGTGAATGAAAGTCAAATTTTTAGACATTTTTTGAAAACTAAATTGTTGGCTTAAAACCTACATATAACAAAGGGGTTATTGAAACAAATTGCCAAATTCAACAAGTAAGGAAGGGATAAGTTCGGGTGTCACCGAACATTTTATACTCTCGCATGACAAGTTTCATCAAGATATCTCAATTTTTACTCAAGTTGCAGCTTGCACGGACGGATAGACAAACATCCAGATTTTAACTCTACTCCTCACCCTGATCACTTTGTAACCACATATCTGACGATATATACCGTTATTAGCCACTTTGTTGCGAGAGTATAAAAATTGGCCCAGAAATTTGACAAGCGAGCAAGAACCTCGCAGATTTCTACTAAATTTCAAATAACAGTATTCGCTATTAACCAGAAGTTCGAATAGATAAAATAATTATTACATTGTTTCATAATATTCCACTTTCACTATTTACTGCCGTTCATCCATGAATATGTGGTCATATAAATAAGTGTTATGAAAAAATATGACCAATCGTATGAACTATTACTCAGTTATTGACTTATGACCCTCTATACAAACTTTACATTGTTTATTTAACTTTTTGATGTTATTGTCTATTACAAAAGTGGATGGACAACTTGCATAAGGGGAGGTTTCGATGGCTTTAAACCTGCATCGAACGCTGTGTGCCACTCAAAAACATACCAGTGTTCGTAAAAAAGTAGACTCCCAAAAACATTTCTGCAGCATTTTTAACGATTCTACAGTCGTTGAGTGCAGTTATTGGTAGCATGCAAAACTAAATGAAATATTTAATCGCAATCATTAAGAATGCTGATAACAACACTGATTGATAGAAAATATTCTCAAAATTATAAAGCAATGATACAAACCAATTGAAGACCATTGATATTATTATTCCATATGAGAATGAGTATTTAAGATGAAAGACTCGATCGTGTTTCTTTACCCTAAATGGCAAACATAACTTTATTTATAAATAGTATAAAGATTTAGGTGAACAACTAAAACAGATTCTATTGAGTAAACACATTTTTGGACAATTTAAAATTACACACTAAGGATGCATTTTGTATTCCATTTGTATTAATTGAAAAATATTACACTTTTGTTTAAGGCAGTTTCAAAAAATTCCAAAATAAAATCGTTAACCATATTTGACTAGCTTTTCTCCAATGCTACCAGAGCGAAACGAATTTCTAAGAACTTTCCGTGTGCCTTTGTTTCCTCCGAAACTGTTATAAGAGTGTTAAAAATAGTTTAGCAAGCACATTAAAAACTCTAGTTTTAAGTACATATAAATTTTGTCTTAGGTGTATGCTTACATAGCTGATAAAATTGTTCAATGTAGCTAAATTATATCTTTGGCGTTAATACTTTGGAGCTTAAAAGCTTCTGTATTCAAAAAATTTCATGAACAGATTTACACACAATAGCACCGCTTTATTTAAGGATTTGTGCTTTTATGTTTACTTAAACTCGATAGTTACTAATCTCATGTTTTCTTTCTTACAACTATGTATGTTCTTTGTTAAAACGGCTTATTAAATGGATGTCCTACACAGATTTACAGTTAGTGAAAGCCCAAAGCTTATAATTATTTACAGGAAGTTGACTAAATCAGCAGTTCGTATCAGTTAAACGTTGTACGTTTTCTTTAGTAACTAACATTATAATTAATTTAATCACTAAATAAGTACTTTGCAGTTCGGCTCCACGCATAGTAACATGTATTAACATAATCAGTTGCTAAGTTGTATTTATAATATATCCTTAGCAGTCTTAGATTTAATAAAATAACCCAATTTATAAGAGCTATGTTTTGGTAAGCTTATAACTTCTTTACAGTATTTTCTGAATGTCCCAAAAGCCTACCAATCATCATCCTCATTGTATTCCGATATTTCGAGGCGGAATGATGTGCTGACATTTTTCAGTTTGCGGTGGCAGGTTCGTCCCAAGGGATTATGTCGCAGGTTAACCAATTCTAGGTTATCGCTTGTGATCATTTCATCAGTGTCGATTTCTAAAGAAAGATATGTTTTATTGTTGTGGTTGACTAAATCTGTTATCATAAAGGGAACTTACCAATGATCGCATTGTGACTGGCGTCCAGTTCCCGCAATTCGGGCATTTTAAACACAACCGGTGGCAAAACAATAAATGAGTTGTGTGAGATATTTAGCCGCGCCAACGCATTCAGATCTGCCAATTCATCGGGCAATTTGGTCATTTGATTGTGCGAGAGGTTGAGGTCTTCATGCAATGAAAAACAGATGTAAATACGTTATAGAATATTGACTAATGTATTTATCGAAACACTTACCTGTAATGAGATTAAATTTGAGCGCAAATTTCGCCGGTATCTTTTTGATGACATTGCTACTAAGATCACAGGTCTTTAGTTGGGTATTGCGCATCAAATGATAAACCGCGTCGGGAATCTGCATCAGCTGACATTCGGACAAGTCTGAAAAAAAAAGTTTATAATTTTGCTATATTAAATTTTAAATCTTGGGGTACTTATAACAAATATGAGAAAACTAAATGAAATCAAGCAAAAGGTTGTAAAGGTTAGAGAAACGTCCGAACGCGTTTTAACAGCACGGTAGGGAATACATGGATTAGCCATTGAGTTTATTCCTTACTTTTACATATTATTGATTTATGACTATATTAGGTAGGGGTATGTCAATATATATGTGTGAGAGTCTACTAACTAAGTAGCTGGTAGGATATGTATGTATGTACCTTGATAGTAATGCATAAAATATGTAATAATTTAATTGGTATGTATAATTTTTTTTTTTTACAATTATCACAAACAACTTAATTATTGGCTATTTTTGCTACAATTTTAGTAAACTACTTAACTAAGTTATGAAAAATTAAATGCCTGATAATTATTGAATAGGTTTCAAAAGTACATTACCTAATGACTCATTATCTTGCGCATTTTCACATCTTTCTACGACACGCACCACAGCATGTGCCATTCTTGACAATTTTCTAAACTTTTCAGAAATGAATTAATAATAACCAAATACAGTCTAATTTTCACTCTCACAGCACACTAGTGGATTTTCGCGAGGTTTCGTTTTAGATTTAAAATTTTTTCTGGCAAATTTATTTAGAGGAACACAAGCGACGCGATCAACTCACGGATAGAAATTAAGTGAGAGGTTCATTGTGAAAATATTAAAATCAAAACATTTGCTTTTGACAAGAATTTATATTTTAAGAGTAATTAAAATAAAAGAGCATGAAATTATTACTCTTAAAAGTTGTTCATTACCGTTTTAGCTAGTCGTTTTTACCTATGAACTGCTTGGGGATTTTCAATTCTAGGTTTATTTCATTCTAGGCTATTTCTAGGTACTAATGCACTTGCTATCTTCATGCATCATTCTAACAATGTGTTACACTTTAAACATTTTCTGTTCTACTTAAACGAATTTACAGTAACGGCCAGAAAAACGTAACAATATATATTTATTCGATAAGAAATATACAACTTTAGTGTAATTTCATTATATGGCAGATGAACGTGGTTACTACGCCACTTTGATCATTTGCTATGCAAAAATTACTGGCATTCCAAAATCTCTGCGTTAACTCCATCTCTCTTACTTAAGTTCTAAAAGAAATCGAATGCAAACCGACTTAATTTATTAATGATATTCATATCCATTTATCGCACGTTAATAAATTTTACAGAAAAATTACAATTACTCCGTTATTTGAGTCTTTACTCTTTACTACTTAACACGCTGTTAAAGTCGAATTTTTCAACGAGCATTTGGGTAAGCGGCTTACAAAATATATGGGCTTGTGACATTTTTGACAGAAACTTGCCGGTGCGGATTTTTTTAGAGGCATTAACATAATTTAAGCTCTTAACTGTTGTCATAATTATTTGACCGAGAGTGTAATTTTCTCTCTTTGTAATTGTTTCGCCGGGGTAATAGTTGATCGCACATATTTATATTTTTAATTCTCCTGTGCTCTTTATCTTTTAGTGCTCAAAGCATAAGTACATATGCAGAGAGCACTAATTTGTAATAAAGCTTGTTCGAAAGCTTTCTACGTTCTACATTAGCTCACAATTATAGGAACAAATGAGTTTTTGCTACAATATTTGAGGCAGTATATTTCTAATAAAATTTTAAGTAATTTTTTTTATATTTGTAATGTATTTTAGTGAACCAAATACGTACCATTTTGGTCGACCACTTTTTGCTATTTGCCCGCTAGAGACATTATTCCGTAAGTGTAAAACTTTCATTACTGCAAATCGAAATTTTGAAATTTCCAGAACGGAAGCGAGCGAACCATTGTTGTGCTGCACGACCTAATACAGCATGGCCTCCGTAAACATTCACATCACAAATTTCATTGGTGGCTTGTGTGACATTCTTCCCATTTTACTCAAAAATTTAAAAATAAAGTGAATTACTTCATTATTTCTACTAATTTTTGAATAGTTAATAGGTTTTCCAACTTTCCCGATATTTTTTTGTTTTGTTTTTGGTTAAATGAAGCTTAAAATCTAACTTTCCCAACACTGTATGTGCCGACTCTTTCAATGTCCAACTAAAATATTATTTGGACAGAATATAAGTACCTATAATTTGGTTTGTATTTTCAGAATTTTCTTGCAGAAGAATAACCAAATTCTCCCTCTTTGTTAATTTTGCGGAGCCTGGAAAATATTCTATATACCAACACAAAGAGTCGTCACCAACACAAAAAAGACATAAGTATTTATTTTCCTATTTTCTGTCAGAAAACTACAAAGACCTTTGTTCGAATTATAATCACAATCATATAAATACATACAAATGTATGTACACACATATGTAGTTTGCATAAGGGCAAGTGAAAGTGCAAGTCATTCCTTAAAGAGAACTGTTTTCAAAAAATCTAAATATACATACATACATACATAGATATAAATTATATATACATTATATAGTATATGTGACCTGGTCTACGGAAAGGGGGCTTAGGTGTCAAAAAAGCTTAGTTGATTCGGATGAAAGATGAGATGCTTTCTCACGTGATAGAATCCAAAAAGTCATAAACCAGTTTTCGCACGTTAGCTCCCTTTTCGTAGACCAGGTCACATATATGTATATACATACAAATGAATGCAAATGTACTTGATTATATAGATATTATAGGGAAAACTGTTTAATTATTTTCCCCCTGAAAAGGTTTTTTTGAAACTCGACGAATTGTTAAAAGAAATCGAGAGAGAAGCAATATGTCATTGTGAGTAAAAGAATACCAAGCAGAAAATACCAAGAGGTTAATAGCACCAGTTTGTAGCAGTAGACAAAGGGTCTGCTCCGACGCCGGAAAAAACGAAAGCACGAGACATATCAACTTGATCAGTTGCCAGCAACAGACAGCTGCTAACGACAATTGGCAGGGCGGCTTGAGAATAAGCAAACGGATTTACAAATATTAGATGCAATTGCACTTGGTTAATTTGGCATCACCTCTTTTTGCTTAAAGTAGATTTCGGCGTTTATAATTATTATATATTAATATCCAAAGGTTGCATATAGTATATGTACATACACGATCGCATGAGAGTGAGTGCGCAAAAGCTGCAAAATGCGCAGATTTTAAATCATAACAACTTGTATATATTTAACACACGTAATTTAAAATATGTATATTTACATACATATGTACACATACATATACCGGTATACATGTACATATGTATGTGCTTATTAAGGCATTGTCTACGCAATTAACAAATTGGTAATTATATGATAAGATTATAATAAACAAGTTCAATACCTTATTAGACTTTCGCAAAATGTTGCGGAGGTCTCAAAACTTTTTTTTTGCTTAATATACAAAGGTTGCAAAGATTTATATATCAACAAAAAGCTAAGGATGTCGAGGCGATTTGAATTGTCCTAGAATAAGGACAAAAAAGTTCGCAGAGAGCTCAATATCGCTCGCGGGTCCGTTCCATTGATATTGGTGCACATTTTGGGTATGAAACGCGTTCTTGATTCACACGTCCCAATAAAGCTGTATATTTTTCAAAAAGAGTGCCATAAGCAGGTCTGTTTGGACATGTATGGTGTGTACTCGATCGTGCGAATACCGATCCAACATTCATGCAAATCATTATACATAAGCTGATGAGATATGGGTTTATGAGATTGACATGCAAACTGGTCACCAATGATAAAAGAAATTGTAAAAATACATAGTTTCGACTACTGGAAAAATCGTTGATATACTTGTAAGTAAGTATAACATCTGGTGGGGATTACTTTGAAGGCGACCAAACAAATGTTGATGAATAATTAAAAATTTTGCGTTTCATTTACAACTTCCGGGTACTTTATTGTTTAATTCAATGTATAATGTTTGTGTACGGTCTAAATTATTTACGATGATGCTTTTCGAATAAAGTCAATAATATTAAAACTAATAATAAGCACGATACTGAGGGTAAATCAAAATTTTTTCACCTAACGGTTGTTTGTATCCCCTAACAATCAGTCACAATACTAATTATCGAAATATACTTTATTGTTATTCAAAATATTCTCCATTAGATCTATACTCTTTGGCCTGCGTTTGAACTAATTTTCAAAGTTCTTCGGTCACTTCAATTGACTTATCTCCAAAATATGCTTTTTCGACTCTTCTTCAGGTATTGAAAAACATTGACCTCTTAGTTTGTTTTTCACGAACGGGTATAAAAAGAAGGCATTCGTTGCTAAGTTCGGACTATGCGTAGGATGACTCATCATATTCGCTATCAGTGGCAGAGTTGCCACATGTCCATTTTTCAAAAAAAAGAAAAGCAGAACTCCATATGCTTGGAATTGCTTCGTGGGCGAGCAACTTTTGTTAGATTCGGCTCATCTTGAAACACCCATTCAGCCAACTGCTGCTTACATTTGGGCGTATGAGTCAATCCATTATTCAACAACTGTCACGATGTCATGGACGTGTTTCGCGGTACCGCTATCGTATTTTATTAACATTTCTCTAGACCAATCGACCTTCAACCTTTTTTGAGCCACCAACAAATTGCGTGGAAATCCGCTTGAACAAAAAATCCTGCAACCAAATGTTCATGCAATTCTGAATGTTTGCTAATCACACTAGATGAAATTCTTGCATTATCAGTTTTCGCACAGCATCAATAGTTTCCGGAACAAGAAGTGATTTTGATGAGCTCCACGAAATTCGTCTCGATTGGGTTTACCACATCATCGATAAACACTGCTCCTTGATGGATAATGATGTTTTATCGCCAAAAGTTGAATTATGTTTATTTATGCAATGTTGCTGAGATAAGCCGCGTTAAAAATTGTAAAAAACTATCGTGCGGAAATGTTTGCGAGTTAGTTATATATTTTGGTCGAAAATAATATTTTAAGTTACTGTTAACCCAAGCCCATCATCCCTTGTTCTGCTTAAGTTTTTCTGAAATCCAATAACCAAGAAAATTTATTATAACAATAGGTAATAAAAAGGGGCCTTCCGAAGAAATAAACACTTGAGAGTGGCTTAAAAATTTAAGTAGTTATCAAAAATTTATTTCCTTATAGCTTTGGTTAGTACATGGAAATATATCTAACAAGGACATGGGATTGCAAGTCTGAGGGAATATCCTCCTCGGCTCTGCAAGCACCGTTGCGAAAAAAAACGCGTTCAAGGTTACATATATTTGCCATGATAAAATAATATTCCACAGCTTCGTGGTTGTGATGGTGACGTGTGAGCGTGTAACTTATATCTGTAATGAAGTTAACTGAATTTTTGATCTTTTTAGAATAGAAATACGTCGAAATTGAATGTAACTGCAGAGTTTAGTGAACTCAGATCTATACTATAAATGATCATGATATGTAGATTTTCTCAATAAGTACTTTAAGAATTTCAACAGCTTCTGCAGTGTAGCTGTTTTTTTTTTTCCGCTGAATAGCATTACTCTTTATTTACGCAGCTGTTTTTTAGATTTTTTCTTAAGCATAACCCCCTCTTAATTTAAATTCTTGTTTTAAGGTTTTAACTTAAGTATATATTATTAATATGTATGTATATGTAATGACATTTATTTCAACCATATTGCTACATAACAACCTGCATCGATGAATCAATCATCAATCTCTGTTAGGCTCAAGATTTTTCATAAGAAAGATTGTTCGCAGTAAAGCAATTTATACAATTATATATATGCTTTTGTGCACTGTGTGCCTGTTGTTTAAATGTAAAAAAATTATACAACTTAAAATGCACCTACATTTATAAGAAATGTTAATATGAGTAATGAGTTGCAACCTGTGTGTATRCATGTATGTATGTAGTATGTGTGGCACAAATAATTGGTTGAGTGGTCAAACACGCAATATCTACGTTATATAAAACTGCGCACTAACTGGCTATAGGAAATCACATATTGCTCATTTAAATTACTCCAAATAAAAGCTTATGTGTACATATATGTATGCACATACTTATGGACACACATGCATGTTTGCGTGTGTTATGCAACTAAGCAGCATTTACAGCAACCAGAATTTTTAATTATGTGCAACGAATGGTCTTAGTAGCTGCCATATACACTATATGCGAAAGAATACTTAACTAGTCATCCGGCTACTGAGAAGTTTTTGGATTATTATGTACAACTACCAACTCATTGTATACATAGTACACTGACGGATTCAGGCACTTCTCAAGACCATGCTTTTTTTATATTTTAAGGGGTTTGGAGTATGAATTTCGTCAAGCAAAATGTTTGAACGAATATTTAGTTTCAAAATAAATATTTTTCTATCAAATTTGCTTTTCTATTTTTTTTTTTTTTTTTTTTGTTTGTTATTGTGAATGATCTTTCACGGATTTACAATGCGTATTAATGTATTAATATGATTACACTAATATTTAATACAATTTTTTCAAAAAGCTTCAATTTTCAACTTAATAATTAATAAATAAGAAAACGAAGCTTTAAGAACATTTGAAATTGTCTGTAGGATAACACTTGTGCAGCTCATGTGTTTAAGCACAGACAGTTTCCTTTTCCTAATTTCCATTCTCTCTTTCATGTAAGCAATGCTCCAGGGAAAGTCATGATTTTTGGTGTACTGAGAACAGCATATTTACAAAATAATGTAATATCATAGTTGCCTTGGCTGGTGGATTGCCAGCTGTAGGCTAGTCGCCAAACATAATAGGGGTTAATATACTTATATTTGATTGTTTTTACATATTTTTTTACGAAAGCAGAGTACTCTGATTCATAGCATGGAAAGACTTAGAACTTAGATACCAGAGAAGAATTCCAAAAAATTGTCATTCGAAAACAGATATACCTCGTCTCGTAGACTACTGTTAGTATAAATCAATGAATTGCGAGCAAACTTTGTTAATAATAATTCAAAGTAGAAATATAAAGTGTTTGGTAAAATGTGGTATATAAAACTGATTTTTAATAAATCTTTTCGTCACAAATTTTAGAGAACTCTTAATAAAAGTTTTTTCTATTATTTACTCTAGCCATTGAGAGCCAGAGCTTTGGGAGTATAATAAAATTATGAATGTAAATTTGTGAATAATATCTAGTTAACGCTCACGTGGTTATTTACTGCGTTTAAAATAATACTAAGATAATGTGAACAAATATTATTATAATCAAATCTTTGGTTCACCTTTGACCTACAAACAGCCATTACATTTCAAATACGCAGTTCACCAGTCAGTTAAATGGAAACTATTGAACAATCGCGGCCTTGCGAATGGCGAAACACCAACACCCCATAAAAATCGAGGCTTTTTCACTTTGTTCGGCGTATCTAAACAATGTAAATGCTGGTTTCAAAGCAATGCCCGACCAGAGCGCATGCAATCTAAACGCTCACTTCAGTGCGCCTCAATGGCTAGAAATTTTAAAACATATATTTGCTATTTACATCACAATCGCCTAGCTGTAGCTGATTAGTTGCTTTACAACTTTGGATTGCTTTGTCTAAAGTTAGGTGCTCAAGCATATCATAAATAATACATACTGATATTTTAGACCTATGTTTCACTTATTCTGTAATATAATACATATATACTCTGCCTAACAGCTAAACCTAAATTTGTGCGACAAGTGTCATTAAACTGCCAAAGAAATTTGAATGAAGCATTTAGTCTAGCCCGATGAATATGTCACGGTTAATGTTTCAATTGAGAGATAACATTAAGGTTGGCTTTTGTCAAACAGACCTTTGGCTACCCATTTGTGCTTAAAATGTTACGAAAAGCTTATGATTCTTTAAAAAGTGTTTAAGTATCATAAAAACCGTTGTTGGCTCTGCGAAGCCTTACCACAAAAAAAAAAAATTAAACATTAAAATTAAAACTTATGGTAAACATATCTTATGAAAAAAAAAAAAAATATTAGCAGGTAAAAGTGTGCGAACAGATTGAAAAAGAATTCTATCAACTCAGCGTTTCTACGTACCCAATATATTGTTCTCTTTTGCATCTTCACAGCGGCCAACCACTCGAATAATACCGCGTCCGGCAATCGGTGAGCAGGTCACTATGCCTCCCATGCGGGCTATGTGTGGCGGCACGCGCGGATCGTCAGTTATCTGCACATTGTCACTGTTATTATCATTGCTGGTGGTAACTCTGTTAGTGTTATTATTATTATTGTTATTTCCGCCACCGCCGCCGTTGCTGTTGCCACTGTTGTTGGCAATATTAGTGATATCGTTACCGAATGGACGCATTTTCGTTTCTTTTTTTTTTAAAACCAACACTATTCGCTATTTTTTTATTACACAAAAATAGGTTTGCAAAGAAAAAGTTGCTACACTGCTTCGATTTCGAAGTTAATGCTAAGTTAACTTTATGGGTCTTTCACCCGCGCTGCACGCACTTATGTACACTTTTCAGCTGCCACTAATTTTTATGCAAGCCCCTCTTTATATTTTCGATTTTACTTTGAATTTTTTGTATAATGAGTGGCCTTTTGTATTCGCGTTTAACACTTTCAATTTCAATTTCAATAAAATAATTGTCAATGAGTTCAAAAACGCTAAATCTAAACTTTACGTGTCTCTTCCGTTTTTCAAATGGTTGAAAAGCTCCGCCATCAGCTGTTTTTATACCACGGAAGAAGAAAGAATAATTGCGTCGAACGAAATCAAAACAAAAGTAAAATAATAAAAGCTATAGCACACGTTTTCCTACATACCTATGTATGTGGGTTGTATGTGGATGTAAATAGGCACAGTCTATGGCAATCACAACACAGGTCGGGAGATATCAGAGAGTATCATGCACTCCCTCAAGCACTAATATCTACGTGCGAACAAGAGAAAATTAATCTCGAGAAAAAGTTAAATGGAGAGACAACATAAAGAGCTACAGTAGGCCGCCGATTGAACGAACATTGAGTTTATGTCGATCAAGGCGAATTATGGGAAATTAATTTTTATTAATAACTTTTAATTTTCAGGTATTCTATATACAATATAGTTCCAGATATATATCGCTCTGGGCAAGGATATGGTGAAGAATGTAGAAGGATAAGATTGAATAATTGTGCTCCGCCTCTTTTTTTATGAAGAAATTCTTTTAACCGTGTCAAAATTAGTTTTGGTGTCCACTCAGTTTTGTTTTCCATAAGTTTTATAATTGGTTGTAAATCTTAAGTTCTTAAAATCAAAGAATAAAAATTAATTTGTATTATGCCAAACAAAGCTTGGTAGCTCTGAAGATAGCACTTTAATGAGGTATCCGCAAACTCTCTTGTACGAATTCAATACCATACCTTTTTTATTGCTTTTAAATGTAATTTTGTTTGACAACAGAGCAGAAGCGAGCAGAGAAATGGCGAATCGAAGAGAGCTTTTATAAGTTTTGAATAGTTGCTACTAACAAAATGTTTTTAAGCCAGGTCGTTAAGGGTGTTTAGGGTGTTTAAAATACTTTTGTTAAAAATTAGCTGACCTTGAGTCTATAATTCAATGTATTAACATTTCAACGGGTCACAAAGTTTACCGAAGAGTATGAAAGTCTTAACTAACTATTAGCAATTAGACTAACGACCACTTTTTATTTTTTTTTTTTTTTGTTTCTTTACTTTTTGGAAATGACCGAAACTTTTTATATGACAATTAGAAAAAATTATGTAGAATTGCATACATGAAATATATTTTCAAATAATTCTGCTGTGGAAGTATTTATGAGACTAAAAATGATAGTCGAGGAACTGTCGCTAACGGCCCAACGATAGAATTTTTCATTTGAAGGGTGATTACTGTACTGCATTGTGCGTATTAACCTATTTATTTATAAACATTTGGCTTTGTATAGTTTTATGTATATATGTAAGTGTTTAAATACCATTATGTACATACATACGTACCAGTTGAAAAGAAGGAGCATCGAACGAAAATCAAAACAAAACCGAAATAATTTGTAAAACAAAACTTAAAAGTATTGTGTCCAAATAAAAAAATCGCAATCACGAGTCAACGAATTGTTTTTATAGATGTATGTACACTTCTCTTATTACGCATTTTCTTCTATTATTATACGCGGAGAAGCGCTCTCTTGCATTGCAATAGCGATTTTCAACTTTTTTAACCAAAATTCATAACCTTATTCCACCATGAAATACGCTGAGGCCGCAGATAATAAGCAGCATTACTTCAAAGTGAGTAACTAAAGATAGTTTTCAATATCTTCAGGCGCATCAGCTATACCAAAAAGCTTTAAAGTCTATTAAAAATTTGATTTTTAAAGTATTTCAGACATGCAAGCTTGATTCTCCTGTATCGTGTCATGAATTTTAATTGAGTTTTAAAGTTTTCATGGAGTCTGAGTCTCAAATCTCTGTCAAGACACGCAAAACAGCCCATGGGGCAGTCGCAGTAAATACATCTATGTAGTTTTAATTTCTCACTTCCGCTACCGTGTGAAAAAGTCCACATTGCAGAAGAAATAAAATTTATCGAGTATAACTACAAAACAAAATCCGTTATAATTAACCGTTATATGTGTTATGTATAAGAATGTTGAAAGTGAAAGATTGATTACAAAAATCGGTAATTTAACGTTTGCGAAAAAACATTCGTGACATATTAAATGAACAATGGATATTTGTTAACATATTTTATTAGGAGTTTCATATAGTCTCATAAATTCATAAGTTAAAACGAACCGAAACGAAAACATAGCGTTGAGAATTGAAGTTGCGTAAACTCATTTTTGGATGTAATGTTTTTTTAAACAAATTTAAAAATTTATGATTTTATGATGCGTTATGTAAGCATTTTTTTAATTTTTATTTTTTTTATTTTTATTTTTATCTTTTTTTTTTGGTTATTGGAGTTGCATTGGGTCAACCGAAAAGTAGACTTAATTTAAGTATTGTGAAAGTTTGATCTACAAGTAGTTGAAAATATATGTCATATAACAAAAATCGATTTTATTAAATTTAATTCTTTTTAGAGCCTACTAACCCTAGTACTTTGGTAAATGGTAGCTTATTATTTAGCTTATTGCCTTCACATTAACAGTCTCTAAATTTCCTCTATTTTCTTTCCTGAATTTTTTTTTTTAATTAGCAATGTTTTGAGAATATTTTAGCTTATACAAACTCTTAATTACTTAATAGTGCGTTAATGTCAATATGTCAATGAATCAAACTAAATTTAGACTGAGGAATTGGCAAGTGGCTTGTCGATAAAAATGTTAAATGAAGTTTTGTTGTGAGTGTGAGTGTTTTAGTGCACAAAGTAAAATGCCACCAGAGAAATTTTTGGCCACTAGTGCATAAGTAATAAATTTAAAAAACAATTATTTGCTTTTAATAGATGAACAAATATGCTCTGAATATGACTGACGTAGATTAATACTGTATATTTTTTAGAAATAATATCTATATTTTATGTGAATGATAAAAGATGTAAACGCATTGCGTTAGCACACTACCGCTCCACTTTAGAGTCGTAATTTTTCCAAGGATTTATTGAACTTTTCTCCATTGTTCCATTGCACTTTGTGACAGCTTCATCTGCGGAAATATTTAAGAACTTACAAAGAAACCGAAATGCTGGCAAATTGCCCAATATACACACATACAAACATATACACATTTGCGCTGCTCGCAAGGCTTTTCCGAATGTGCGACTGATTTTCCACTTACGGCGTAAATTTTACCTATAAATATGAGTACATATGTAAATACATACATATATAGAGCAAAAATAATATTTCCATCATGCCATGACTCGGTCATTCGTGTTTTTGTGCACATGTTGTGATTTTTCTTTTTAATTTGCTTGTAATTATTTTTATTTGCAAATGAATTTTCATTTGTGCACTCTGCATGACCGTAGTCCAAATTCATCGAAAAATGCGTGTGTGGGAATGAGAATACACACAAAGAATCGCAATGAGAGGTTGGTCCTATGGACGAAGCATTTTTTATTCGATTACAATTATTTGAAAAAAAAAATGTCACGAAATTTTCACAGAAATTCTAATTTTTTTGTAAAATTGTCTGCCAAAATCCAATTTTCAGGTTTCTTCCTTTGTCTAAGTTCCAAATGAGGTCTTAACAAAAACACGTTTTTTTTTTTACTTTAGATGCTCCTGCTAGTAATTATTTTGCTAACGCCAGGGCATCTTTGCTTTGAGAGCGTCGCAATGGCCGAACTTAAATTATTTGTTTCTAAAAATTTCAGAATTACCTTGTTAATAGTGTATGTTTGTAGCAATATAAAATTCTATTAAAGTATTTCATTTTTGTATGAGAAAAAAATTTTTTTTACTCGAGGGAACCCATGTAACCCTTTTAAGTGTGCAAACTTCAAAAACTCGATATTTTTTTATCTTATTAAATAGTGCAATTTAAATTCTAAGAAGGTCCTGGCAGCCAGTGCTCCTTTTTTTCGTGTAAATAAAATAATTGTATTATTTCTTTTTTCCCATTTATAAATAAATAAATAAATTCTCAGACATAGGCCTTTCGAAAGTTCCGCTTATCGGGGCTCGTCAGTGCATCGCCTTGCACTTACATATATTATTTTGTTTAAATATAGTACACAGTTTTGAAATAACTTCGTCTAGTCAAGAACAAGAACATTTTTTGAGCCAATAGTGGAAGCTAATTTTTCGGATTTTTAAATAAAAATTCCACAAAACACTATTTACATACACTTGTGCTCACATAATTAAGTCACGCCAGTAACAGAACGAAAGTTTATTCAAAGCAACTTCTATGTTACAGGAATGAAACTTAATTTTACAAAAAATGGAAGAAATTTTAATTCAGTTCAAAACAGAATATTTATTTTTTATTTAACTTCTAAAATAATAAAAATATTGCGTTCATTCGCTTAGCCCATCCATGTTGTTGTGCTCATATAATTAAGTCACCTAAAGAAAAATGCAGTTATTCGAAGTATACGAAATTTTTTTGCAGTTTTACCTTACCTAAGACTAAGACTTAGTTGGATAACCTTTATTACGTAGCACCTCAGTACATCGCTTAGGCATTGTTTGGACTAAAGTAGCACATTGAGCGGAACTTATTTTGTACCACTCTGCCTGTATTATTTCCCATAAAGAATCTTTGTTGCGAGGTTTTCGTCAAGCTACGGCTCTTTTTATAATCCTTCATATGGTTTCTATGGGGTTTAGGTCCAGACTTTGAGCTGGCCAATCCAGAATTTTAATATTTCGACTACGTATCCAAGTTTTAACGACCCGCGAGCAGTGTTTGGGCCGTTATCGTGCTGGAAAATCCAAGATAACGGTAAGTTGTCCACATAAKCACCGTCTAAATTGTTCTCCAGTATTAATTTGTACATTTCACCTGTCATTTTCCCGTCTATTTTAACAATCGGGCCAACGCCTGATGACGTGAAGCAACCCCACACCATCACTGATGAACCGCCATGTTTCACGGTTTTTTTAGTGTATTTGGGATTGAGTTCTTGCAAAGGGGGTCGTCTTACATATGGCTTCCCATCATTACCAAATACATTAAATTTGGATTCGTCACTCCAAACCACCAAATTCCAAAATTTAGAGTCCTTCCAGAGATGGTCTTTAGCAAACGCTTTTCGCTTTTCAATATTTTTTTTTGAAACGTCACGTTTTCGTCTTGCTAAACGGCCATTCAATGAATTTTCTTGTAGTCGTCTTCGTACAGTTTGCGCAGATATTTGTACGTCGTGGTATTCCTCTAATTGAGCCCTAATTACTGTGGAGGTTAAAAATGGATCAGACTTACTTACCCTTACTAAGGCCCTATCGTCAGAACGGGTGGTCTTTCTTGGCTTTTTACGCGGTAAATTTTCAAAAGTCTTATTTTTTTTATAAAATTGAACAACGTTATTAATTTTGCCTCGAGAAAATCCTCGCACAATATTAGGGATGTTGCATAAAGAAATATACCTCGTTTTTTTACATGTTGTAAACTGAATGACTTAATTATATGAGCACATGTGTATATATTAATTTAAATATTTATTATATAATTAAAAAAGTAGTAAATATACCATTTTTTAGCCTTTGAAACAAATTTTGCCCCTTAAGTCAAGGAATGAAATAATTATATAGTAAGAGATGTAAATAATGACATTCTAGCAATAAAATTTATTTTTGTTAAAAATCGTTTATAAGCTGACAAGTCTTAAAATTTAACAATAAAGTAAAACATGTGCCTTTAACAATGCATTTATTACAATTTGGTAGAACTTTATTAGTAACCTATATATGTAGTTTTTAGATATCTTATTTGTAAATACTGAATAAAAACATAACTCCTTCTTATTGTTTATTGTTAGCAATACCTAGTAATGTACGTACACAAATAAAAATATTGTACATTTAAATAGAGTCGCAGAGGCTATGAAGTAAAAACAACGTATTAAGAACCGTTGATATTTTTTTTGGTGTTAATGTAATGCGGAAATAAAACTTTTTTATTTACAATGCTTCAGATATATTGCATTGAACCGCCACGTTTCTATTTCGATAAAATTCCAGATGATTTAATTGACAATATTAAAGTATTTTGTTTGTTGAAAAAGAATAGACACCATAGCCATAAATAAACAAGCAGTTGTGGAACTTGTTTTAAGCTTAAATAGCTTTTTTGGAGTCTACAAGCATTCTATAAACTCTACAATGCTCAATCAATGCATACTTTTAGGCGGTAGTAAATAATATGGGAGCGAATGTGGTATTTCCACCTACTCCTTCTGGTTAAAGAATTCATTAACGTTTTTTGGTTACAGAGATCAAATTTTCACATTATGCGAGGTATCTGCAAGTGAATATCAAATTTTCATAGAACTGACTATAGAGATTTTTCTGCTTGTTTTACTGTTCATGACTATGAAATTGCCTTTAGCGTACGCCCCCATATAGCAATCATATAACATCCTAGTGACTGGTGAAGGCCCTCAGTGATGTGATGAATCTCAGGGAACATTTTATTAGTATGTGACATACTATCATAAGTAAATAGTATTGACAAAAATAGATAAAATCGGGTCGGGTACTACCTCCAACTCCCATATACAACATATACAAGAGTATAAATTTTCGGTTTGCAAATCAAATCACAATCTTGCATATATGTATATAGTCATTTCAAAAGATTCAAGGGATTGAGCAACAAGCTTCGAGATTTTGTCGGTATGTTTTCCCAGGATGACATGAAGAATGATTTTTGCGGGGTAAATGAGGGGATGTAGGAAATAATACAAAATTTCGCTTCTAGTTAGAGTACTATCATTTTTTAGGCGCGTTTGATAGATGTGATCCAATGAATTGGATAGTTAATATTAACACTTGTATGGGGTGGATCAGTAAAAGGGTCGCATATGAAAAGAAAGTGTAAGATAATATATAAAAAGCAGACTTAAGTTATGTTGCATTAGAATAAAGCAGCTTCAACATACAATAATTGCGACTACATACGTATGTATATTCAAGTGAGTACAGACATTCTAGCCAAGATCTATTTGTATATGTATATTAAAAATTTTCTTGATATTTAAACAACATTTTGCTCATAAAAAACGGGTAGACCTTTCAATCTGCGTTACATGTCCACGAACGTGACATTTAGGTAGAATATGCGTTGAAAGACGTTCTTGAACAGACATAAAATATATACATGCATATATCCATATATTTTGCTATTTTCAAACTGTCAAAAAATTTAATTGGGGCATTATATTTTAGCGCTACATTAAAATTCCACTATTCAGCCTTCAGATCAACATTTCTATGAGTTCCCAAAAATTGTCTACACTTATTCTAATTCTATTTTAATTTTGTAAAATTTTGATTACTTTCAACGTAGTTCGAAACCCTGGGCATGTTGCAGTCCAGTACACAGATATAGCATAATTACACTGAGCGCTTGCACACGGTCCTCCGACTTTCCCAGTGTTGCACTACTAGCATCAATGTTATCCCTGTTCGATGTGTCGCCAGATGCCAAGCTAGAATAAAGAGCCGTTTCGCTGTCTAAAGCCAAACGTAGTTTGCTAAGCTACATGCGAATGAAATGAGTTAGTATTGCACAATTAGTATTTTTGTTCGTCTAACGGTTGCTTGTAACAGCGGTAAGAAAACTCGGAAAGCGAGATATTTAATACGCATCATATATACATTGTGACAAAAAAGGACAAAAAAATTATTTAATTATTCATCCAAATTTATTTTGTCGCCCTCAAAGTATACTTACACTTATCCCAACGATTTTTCCAGTTCTCGAAACACTTTCCATAAGCATCCATAAAATTCGATCACAGTCGTGACTCTATGGGTTGGGGCATTTTCATAGAGTAACATCCATGAAATATTCCTTATAGACTGTGCTGCCGCTCGGAACAAATTCATGTTGCACCTAAACATAAATATTGAAAAAAAAACAATGAACATCACCTTGATCAATCTCGTCCAAAGAGACCTATTTACGGTACTCTTTTGAAAAAAAAAAAATCCGTTTTATCGGGACGAGTCGAGCATGAACGTGTTTCATACCCAAAATCATTCGAACGGACTTCCAAGAGATGTCGCGCTCCCTTGAATGTCGATTTTCAAGTGTCGAAGGTCGTCCAGAACGAGGCATATCTTCAACGATCTCTCGACCATCTTTAAAGTCTTTGTACCACTCGTAGGCTAATATTTTTGATAAAACTGAATCATCGTAAGCCTTGTCCAATATTCGCAATGATTCTGCACACGAAAGTTGGTTAAAAATCCAAAACTTGAGACAAAGTCTTTATTCGCTAATTGTAAAAATCGGAGGGGAATGCTTGACAGAGCGTGCTTATATTTGGTATATTTAGTAATTAAGGACCTGATCACTTATTCGCAGAAATTCAATTTTGATTTCATGGTACTTTTTTGTCACAATGTATATTATAACTTACTGCTGTAACAAGCGACCAATTTAGATGTGGATATTAAAAACAAGAGTCCTAAATTTAGACTTGGTTATAAACTGAATGCTACTGAGCTTACCAGCGAGTTGATTTGTTCAATGCGTTCAGAAGCTGCCAATTCACCGTAAAGATTCTTGCTGGCATTTTTAGCTAAAGTCATGACATCTTCATCTTTAAGGATGCCGATTATTGGCTCACTAATTGAACTAATCTGTTCGATGCTCAAAGCTGTTACTTCTGATGGTATAGCTTCCAAACGTTTTGTAACTACATCGAAAGTAGTAAAAGGACTACAAACCAGCGAGGATTTGCTAAAATTATATGTAATTATTTTTATCATAAAAATTTGTGAAATACTGAATTTGCTTATTTGTAAATGTAACTAATCCAGTTATCCGAAATTCCTAGTTTGAGTACTTTGATTAAAGGACTCGAAATTTCGTGAATACCCAATTATAGTCCCTCTATACTCACCGAGATGGCGATCTTTGTGGACTGGGCGGCAAGCTCTTCGTCAAAGTGGCTAAATTAACGCTGGATCCACCACCACCGCTACCAGCCAATGAAGACACAATGCCAGGTATAGCGAGATTATTCGCCGAATTAACACGCTTTATTCCTTGTGCTAATAGACCTGTCAGACTTGAACGATGAACCTCGAGCACTGGCGTTGGTGGTGCTTTAATGGAAACGGCTTCTGCCGTCTCTTCGCCTGATATTGATGGCATGGCCTCTTCACCTTCAGAAGCGTCGCAAGTGTCTGCATCGGTAACAGTGAACTCTGGAGTTGTGCTAGTGATGGACGGTTGTCGCAGCACATTGGAGCAATCAACGGGACCACAAACTGTCGCATTCTGGCATTTCGTTATACATTTCTTGTGGCAACACATGGCGCACTCACTGCATTGGACCGCATCTTTCAGCCAAATTTTTTTGCCACAGAAATCGCACTGAGTTGCACGTTGAAAATGGGTGCGCACAAAGCTGTGCGAACGCAACTGATTCGAAGTTGTTTGGTTAGTCGATGTAAGTGCACTGGAACTTGGCGTGGTCCGCAACGAATTTGTCTCAAAAACACCACTATCGTTATCAACTTTTTCGTCAGCGTTATTTCTTAGAAAAGAATAACTCATTGAACAAAAGTCTAAATTTAAATTAAGATGAGTCTCACTTACTTGCTCTTGGACTTGGAAACTTGTTTGGTTGGTGGCTCGCTGGGTTGTAGATTTGGGTTACCTTCCCAGGTAAAAGCCAAAAGCACATCGCCAAAACACAAATCAGGTATAAAACCAGATTGGCTGGAAAGCTTATGCGTCTTCCTGCGAAAAGGTGGTAAATTAATTTATATTAAGTACTTAGTTTTGAGATTTCACGAAAATATCGCTCACAAATCTTGTGGGATTGGTGGACTTAGTTCATATTTCTTCCAGCACTGCAGCAAACTTGTTTCGGAACACTCAGCTAAAATCTGACCCACTGGTATGTTTACAAAGCCCAACAATATGCCGTCGCCAGCACTTTTTGAATACACGCCCACATTCAGATAACGCGACTTAGCTTCCAATTTGAAGCAGCTCAAATCATCCATATGTATGAGACGATTTATGCTGCGATCTATGGTTGAGTGCTGATAATAATGCTCCACTTCACCTACGGTGTCAATCAGAACCTTTGGCGAACCCTTCGTCTTATCCTCCGTTTTTAATGACTGTTTGCCTTTCAAGTTCTTAAGTTCTTCATCCTTTTCCTTGTTATGCTCATTGACCTCACGACTGATGGTCTTTTTCAATGCCTTCGTTATAAGCTTACTTTTCTTTGGTGAATTAGTTGGAGTATTACCAAGACTAGACTCGCTGGAAGAACCTTTGTCACCTGTGCTTTGGCGGATAGATGCTTGTCTACCGACCAACTCATTGGTCTCAGTTGGAGTCTTGCACACACTATAGCCTGTATGGGCATCTCCCAAATCTTCATATAATTCGAGATCCTCCAAAATTGCATCATTTCTTATGATACCGGGAATAACACGCTCAATACGTAAGCGGTAGGCTTTAGTTTGCAAACTTTTGAATATCTTCGCGACTTGTTGGATAGACTGCACTCGTTTGCCTTCAATTGCAATTAACATGTCACCTGAACGTAGGTCGGATTTGCAGGCGGGAGTGTTGGGCAAAACTGCTTCAATTTCCACGCATTGCTCAGTATTCTGCTTAAATAGTATGCCGATCTGTTGATTCTTCGCCTTGTGTATTTCAATGTCAATCAAAACTATTACATTGCGGTTATCTTTCTGACGTATCTCGACAAATGCGAGCGAGGCTAAAGTCAATGTACAGTAGACCTCTGTTACAATATCCGGACACATTAGTCGCGATATTTCGGACACTCTGACCTCCATGGTACCGTTTGGTTGTATATCTCCATCAGCATCTTCCTCTGGTGTTTTGTGGAAAAATGGCTTGTAACGTAGTTTATAATTTGGAAGCGTGTGCTTGCGTCGCACTGCTTTCCGTATTTGGTTAGATATCAGACTGGTGATGTTCGATTGCATTTGACGACCCTGATATTTGGATTCGATCGCCAAGTCAAGTTCTGGATCACCCAGAAAGCTTAGCGACCAGTGCGTGTATGGCTCACGAGTAAATTGTAGTCGCGCCAAGCCAGACAATTGTTTTACTAAAATAGTTGCAATTACTAATTAGTAGAACAAACATACATATGTATTATAGTATTATATGTAAATTACCGATTAAGGTGAGAGATCCCTTTTTACCTAGTACCATATCGGCATCGATGGATGTTCGAAAATTTCCTGTATAATGAATTTCAAGTAATATGTCGAGATTCTCAATACGATCACCGGTATCGTTCAGTTCAATGCTGTGTACGCGTAATGTTCTAATCTCAGGAAATTGATCACCAAGCTCCAGTTCTTTTATCTAAAAATAAACTAATTTTCATTAAAGTGAACTTCAGTGCTTTTGCTTTTTTATTTTAAGAAAAACTAGAATACTATATTTTCTAGAAAATATGACATATATATATACATATGTAGTATGTCACATCGACTACATCCGAATAACATCGTCGAAAGATGTTAATGCTATATAAGCCATAGCGCTTAAATTCCTTATATGATATTCGTTTTATGGATAAAAAGTTAAATGATTTAAAAATAAATATTTATCATGTGATTGTTATAAATCTTAAGTGGCTTATAACAGAAACGCTTTTTAGTTCATAAGGT
Organism: Bactrocera latifrons; assembly: GCF_001853355.1. Lineage (NCBI taxonomy): Eukaryota > Metazoa > Arthropoda > Insecta > Diptera > Tephritidae > Bactrocera > Bactrocera latifrons. Next base: position 62,294 of record NW_017537101.1, on the reverse strand, counting down.
ATGTTGATACTCGTACATTAACAACATATAGTAGATGTTACAAACTGGGTTTACGGTCAAAAGGCTTTTTAAAAGTTTACTTTAGAGCCTCAAAAACTCTTTATTTATATTTTTTGAAAGCTTCTGAAATTTCACTAAATGAAAGAGCGCACTTTCTTGTATGAGACGATTTGAAATTGCTGGAGACTTTAAAATTTGGACGAAAAGTAGGAAATGGGCGACGAGACGAGCATTGCTGTTTTGATCTGATTAGAAATGATCTAACAAGAGCAATTATGCAATAATTTCATTCTATTTTGTTAAAACAAAAATATTAATATTAAAGGTGTGCAAACGCTTTCAGTTTCAAAATTTTTCTAGATGGAAATTAGCTATCTGAGCCATTTCAAAGCAATTTTATAGTCACTTATTTGCATATAATTATTTGCTGCTCCGAAACGAGTTTTTCTAGACTTCAATAAGAAGACCACAATTTAAGCTACGTTCAATGCACAAACACTCACACTCACAAAGAAGAAGTGTTACGGATATGATTTCTAAATTAGTTATAACGCAGGAGGAAGTGGCCACGCCAATTGCCCTGCATTTCTGTATTTGAGAAATTCTTTGGAGCATATGGATATTTAACCTTAACCAAACTCGTCAAAGCTCTGGATGGAATTAAAAAAATAACAATGCTGAATAAGATTTCGAAGAATGCAAATTAATGTTATGTGGTTTGTGCTTTTACTTTCCGAAGGTAAGGATTGCTGTCAACTCACCGTCAGCTTATCAAACAATTTGCCGGTTGTAGTTTTTGCCAATAGTTCATCAAGCTCTAACGACAATTTGCGGTAGAACCATTTCCGCACGCGACTGGAGTTTTTCAGTTCATGGAAAAGGAATTGCATCACAAAGTTAATTGACATTAATGGTGCTGCTTCGGCAGCACCTACAGTATGCGTGTGTCCGGGCACCGACGATGCAGGCGGCGATAGATTTATGGCATGTGCAGTTTGCTGAATTGTCTAAAAATTTCAATAATATTGTATATGCAAGTGCGACAATATTCATGTTTACTTTTTGATTTTTGGGGATTTCTCACTTACCGTTGGCAGCGAGTATTTCGTGTTGATATCCTTTTGTTCCGCACTCTCTTCAGGAAGTACAGAAAATCGTAAATATAGGTAATATTGCAACAAAAGAACTAAAACACCTCCAATGACGGTAAATACAAGGCTGAGCAACAACAACATCGATAATGGTATATCCATTGTAATTAATTTTTCTTATACAATTTCAGATAAAATATAATGCACGAAACACACATACAATGTCGGAGTAACACACTTTGATTTAAATATTAAATAAGAAAGTTAAACAATTTATTCTTCACTGTTCTAGGTTGACCAATCTGTTAATATTTCAGCTTATTAAACAAATTGCAAACGTGTATATATTTCCCACAAAATGTATTTCATGCTGACTTCTGCTTCGTACGAGTAACATGCGAGTTCTGAAATTATTTTAAGGGGTGTGTTTCTCTCATTGCTCTCTGCTAACCAGTGGTGAATTATTGTATAGAGAACTTACAACGAAATCAATAATGATACACTAAGAGTACAGTTCTCAGTGAAACAGCTGTTGAACAATTTGTGGGGTTGTTTTATTTCAACCGGTCGTAAGTTGTTTTACAAGTGTATTACAGCTTTGTTGGTTCAGTAAAATTATTTGTAAAGACTTAACAAAGGCATTTCTTGCACATACATACTTACTATGTACTCAGACAAGTAAAGTTGTGTGTGTCTCATATCAATAATGTCATCTAAAGCATGCCTATAAAGAAGAGTTGGGTTCGGGATGAAACCGCACAATTATCAAAGAAAAAGGCGATTTGATTTTATAAAATGTTTCCACGAATTCCGTATTCATTATTCGTTGACATTATGAATGAATCACAATCACATTCGATATCCAACTAAAACTATAGGTCATATAATTACATAGTCTGATATATCATTGCTTGATTTAATAAAGATGCCTGAAATATATAATATGTACGTATAGAACTGAACCGATGTGAGGAAAAATCTTGAGTAAATAAGAGGAAAAGCTATTGGGGGCGGTGATATTGTCTCACTGAATTTATGGTTTATACCGATTTCGATAAAAATCTGCTAGTGGTATAGAAAACCTTAACTTTATTAAAATGTCCGTAAATGAAAAATTACCCTAATAAACTGGTTAGAGTCAACTAGAAAGTTGGAATACTAAACAAGTTTATAACTATGTTAGGCATATGGGGCCTAGGACAAGTATTGACCCGATTATAACTGCTTTCACCATAAGGACAGATAATTATCATAGAAATACGGTTAAAGCAATTCACAATTTAACCGATGTATGCAGTATAAATTCTACCTGAAAGAGGCTGACCGAACTTTTTTGTAAAAATGTGAGGATAGCTACTGATGTTGCCCGATTTCGAATATATTTCGCGGTATTTCGCAATATTATAATACACGGACAGTAGGCGTGGTTTTGATCCGATTTCGCCCTTTTTTACAACGATTTCGCTTTAAGACATTTTGGGCCGTGGCTGATTTCGCCAAACTTCACGACAATATCTCAATTATAATTCCAGTATCAGTTACATAGCTGTCTCGATTAGCTTTATTTAGATGAACAAAACTATTACACTCAGTAACAAGATATTACGAGAGTATAAAAAATCTATATTCCAGGGCTTAGACTTATTTTCATTGCTTCCCGATTTCACCTCATGTCCGAAAAAAAAACTTGACTAGCTCAAATGAGATATTGTATCCATTTGATATAAACATAACCTTCGCTTCATTGGTGTAGACACCGCTTACGCGATTATCGCCGATTTAATTTGAATTGAATGTCCAATGCGCAAAGGACCATAAATCTTCCGCAAAACCTTTCCATGCATCTGCACCCTATAGCAAGACGGGAGTATTGAGTGACTTATAGAATTTGATCTGCGTTCGTCGAGAGAGTACTACACTTCTCAATTGCCTTCTCAGTCCGAAGGAGAACCTGTTGGAAAGAGTTATTCTGCGACGGATTTCGAACTGACAGTGTTGTTGGTGTTGATACTGGTTCCAAGATAGCAAAACGTGAAAGGAAAGATAAACATAACCAAAGGGGCTAAATTTAGTACATTTGGTATACGAGGAAACAAAAACCAAATAATCGGAAGTTATTATATTAAAAATACGAAGTTTAGGCCAAGGAATAGAACAATTTTATTTATATTTAGCACCAAACCTCATTACGATTAAGAACACATATCCCTCTTCATTACACCAGTTTCAGAAAACTACCGACGTTTTCCTTTTTAGGTTAGAAGATCCTTATATTCAGTATAAAAGGAACTACAAAAGCTGTATTATTATAACCGAACGATTGCACTATCCCCACTCCTGCGAGGGGCGCATCCACATACGTGCAGAATAAGACGAGTGATACTGCTCAGGTACAGAAACAAAAAATTCAACAACTACGATTTCAAATACATTATAAACAATTGTTACGATTTCAATTATTGGGAGAGAGCAATATTCTTTTTTCAATTTCGAAATGTGAATCAGATAAAACAAATTTGCAGAAATGAGAATTAAAAAGTAAGGAAGGGCTAAATTCTGGTGTCACATTTTATACTCTCGCATCACATACCGAATTTGTGTAAAGTTTTATTCCGCTATCATTATTGGTTCCTAATGCATATATTATACAGAGAAGGCATCAGATGGAATTCAAAATAGCGTTATATTGGAAGAAGGCGTGGTTGTAAACCGATTTCATCTATATTCGTACATGTCATCAGGGTGTTAAGAAACTATTATGTACCGAATTTCATTGAAATCTGTCGGGTAGTTCCTGAGATATGGCGTTTGGTCCTTAAGTGGGCGACGCCACGCCCATTTTCAATTAAAAAAAACAATGGGTGCAGCTTCCTTCTGCCACTTCTTCCGTAAAATTTAGTGTTTCTGACGTTTTTTGTTAGTCGGTTAACGCACTTTTAGTGATTTTCAACATAACCTTTGCATGGGAGGTGGGCGTGGTTAATATCCGATTTCTTCCATTTTTGAACTGTATATGGAAATGCCTAAAAGAAACGACTCTATACAGTTTGGTTGATATAGCTATAGTAGTTTTCGAGATATGTATCAAAAAGTTAGTAGGGGGCGGGGCCACGCCCACTTTTCCAAAAAAATGACGTCCAAATATGCCAATCCCTAATGCGATTATTTGTGCCAAATTTCATTTTAGTATCTTTATTTATGGCTTAGTTATGACACTTTATAGGTTTTCGGTTTCCGCCATTTAGCAGGCGTGGCAGTAGGCTGGTTTTGCCCATCTTCGAACTTAACCTTCTTATGGAGCCAAGAAATACATGTACCAAGTTTCATCATGATATCTCAATTTTTACTCAAGTTACAGCTTTCACGGGCGGACGGACGGACAGACAGACGTCCATATTTCAACTCTACCCGTCACCCTGATCACTTTGGTATATATAACCCTATATCTAACTCTTTTAGTTTTAGGACTCACAAATGTGAACAAAACTATAATACTCTCCTTATCAACTTTGTTGCAAGAGTATAAAAAGTCAAGATCTTAACAATTATTGAACTGGTCAACCACTCAATCTATCAAAAGCACAACAATTGTAACACCTCTAATAAAAAACTAAAGTTCAAGCAGGCATAATAGTTAAACAGTTCGTTCTTAATTACGATAATTTCAAATTGGCTTGTTAAGGTCTAAAAGCTAGATACGAAAAGGGAAGAATACTGGTCGATAAATAAATGCCGACACTAATGAACTTGCCTAAAATAAAGAAAGAAGTATAGAATTAATTAAATTGGAATCCACTGTTTCAAATTGTTTGTCAGTTCTATCGACACAAAACATCCCCACAGACAGCTGGGACCCTTTTCTAGTATCTTGACATAAGGATGGAGTCATGTGTAGAAGTTCTCGCAAGTGAGGAAAGTTCTCTCATCGTTATGCACTTGGGAGTGGCCAGAAACGATTCTTTTACATATAACTCAAGCAGCTCACGACTTCCGGTCTTTGAACAAGTATCCTCTGGGTAGCTTAAGAACATCCGTTTGAAGACGAGCTAAAGTGAGAAGGCGAAAATCCCTTCCGCAGGGTTGTGCGCTGAGTTTTTGAACCACCACGTAAAAAATCATACCAATGAAAAGGAATAACAAGCCTAGGATGAGAGACCCCCCTTATGATGGCAACCATCGCAAGCGAAATAAGGACTACGAATTGAGGGCGTGCACCTGGAATGTCCGATCCCTTAATTGGGAAGGTGCCACTGCCCAGCTGGCTGATGTCCTCGTAAAAATAAAGGCTGACATCACCGCCGTCCAAGAAATGCGATGGCTGGGACAAGGACAGAGACGAGTTGGTCCTTGGCCAGTGGCCATATAAAGGAGCGAAAGTTTGGTGTGGGATTCGTGGTGAAAGAGAGACTCCGTCGCCGAGTACTATCATTCACTCCGGTGACTGATCGTCTAGCCACAATCCGCACCAAAGCGAGGTTCTTCAATACATCGCTGATTTGCGCCCACGCCCCGACGGAAGAGAAGGACGATGTGACTAAAGATGTCTTTTATGAGTGCTTGGAGCGCACTTATGAGAGCTGCCCCCGCCACGATGTCAAAATCGTGCTTGGCGACTTTAACGCCAGGGTGAGCAAAGAAGGTATCTTTGGCACTACGGTCGGTAAATTCAGCCTCCACGAGGAGACATCCCCAAATGGGTTGAGGCTGATCGACTTCGCCGGCGCCCGAAATATGGTTATCTGTAGTACTAGATTCCAGCATAAGAAGATACATCAAGTTACCTGGTTGTCTCCGGATCGAAAAACCACCAACCAACTAAAACAACCAATAAGATCGATCATGTTGTAATAGATGGTACACACGTCTCCAGTGCTATAGATTTGCGTGCGCTCCGAGGACCTAACATCGACTCGGAACACTACTTTGTTGCAGCCAAGATTCGCACCCGCCTCTGTGCAGCAAAAAACGCAAGGAAGGTTCGGCGTTCAGAAGCTGCAATCGCAACAGACAGCCGAGCGATTTTCTACACGCCTTGCACTCCGGCTCTCTGAGAGCACTCGCCAACAACTCGGTATAAGGGGGCTGTGGGACGGCATTTCAAACTCCTTACGTACAGCTGCAACCGAAACTATTGGTTTTCGGAAAAAATAACAGCTGGTGCAACGAAGAGTATCGTGTCGTAGCGCATTTGCAGACAGAAAAAGAAAGGCTTAAATGCGTGAGTACGAGGAGCTTGATAAGCTGGCCGACAGGGGTTATATTCGAAAATTCTACGAAAAAATGCGGTGGCGTACAGAAGGTTGCAAGACCGGAGCGTACTCTTGTAGAACCCCCAAAGGAGACCTAGCGTCCGATGTCAAGAGCATACTAAAATTATGGAGGGAACACTTCTCCAGCCTACTGATTAGCAGGGAACGCACAACGCCAGGAGAAGGCGAACCCGATTCCCCAATCGATGACGATGGAGCAGACGCTCAACTGCCCGACCATGTACGAGTTGGAATAGTAATTACCCGCCTGAAGACCAACACAGCGGAGGGGGAGATGGATTGGCGACCGAGCTATTCAAACACGGCGGCGAAGAACTGATAAGGAGCATGCATCAGCTTCTTTGTAAAATATGATCGGACGAAAGGATGCCCAACGGCTGCTTTCAACAGCACGAAAAGGAGCTGCCTTTATGCCGCGATGTCTGAATTTGGTATCCCCGCAAAACTTATACGGTTGTGTAAGCTGACGTTGACCAGCACCAAAAGCTCCGTCAGAATCGGGAAGGACCTCTCCGAGCCGTTCGATACCAAACGAGGTTTCAGACAAGGCGATTCCTTATCGTG
>NW_017537101.1:50938-55144 GCF_001853355.1 Bactrocera latifrons | reverse complement strand
TTAACTCGGCTATAATCGCGTAAGCGGTGCCTACACCAATTGAGAAAAAGAAGGCAGCTTGACATATCAAAACTACACTTGATTTAATTTTTCTGCCATCGGTTATTACACACTTATCGAAGTTCTGGTCGTATATATGTATAGTACTTATTATATATAAATAGTATGCTTAGTAAAACTTGAATTTGTCAATACTCTTCAAATAGAAGAACTTTCGAAAACAGTTGAAATCGGTAATTATGTACCGAATTTTATTCCCTTTTGTTAAGTTTAAAGTTTATCTACGAGGTCAGTTTTTATGTATGGCGAAATCTGTCAGTAAAATCCTCCAGTTTTTACTTCTTATACATTCTTCATTGAACACTCGTAAAAAAAATTATATTTTTAAGAATAAACAAGAAAAACCCATAATACTATTCATAGGTGATTTTTTATAACATAAAGTGGTATAAAAAAGCTTTAGCTTGATTATGAACGGTCAGTTGGAATGTTCGGACATTATAACGATGAATTGAAAATTATTATTTATATTATAAATTTTACGAAGATACTTGATAAATAAAATAAGTTTTCATAAAGGTACTTTAACGAACATTTGAAACACAACTATATGCTTCAGTGGTCCGATATCGGCGGTTCCGTCAAGAGATTAACTTATTTGGCGGAAAAAAGACACCTGTGAAATTTAAGAGCGACTGACTTACGAACATAGCTAAATCGACTCAGCATTTAACGTTAATCAATGATTTTATAGAATGTTTTACGCTTCCTTCTGGGTGTTACAAATTATATGGCAAACTTAATACACCATGATACGGATATTAAAAAGAAATAATACAATGGGGTTTAACCACTTGTATATTGGCCTTACAATGACATTTCCATTCCACATCTCCACTTTTAACTTAACGTAGTAATATCGAAACATATTACGCAGAGTATGCAAGCTCAGTTAGTGTTTCGAAAAAATTAAGCAAGACTATTTAAGATATTTTTTTCAATTTTCGCAACATTCATAGTTTTCAATTGATAGCCGCTGTTGTTAATCGAATTTCCATGTTGTCTTAGCTTCGTTTAAGTCTTAGTATGYACTACTTATAACAAGCCGACAAAAGGCTAAAAAATATAACTTACAAAGTTTAGGGTTTTTTGCACTGAAAGTCTTGCTTTGCACAGTTGATGAAATGTTTGATTACTCTACATACATATACATTTTTCTAAGCCTAATTATGTGCTCAGATGTGTGAACATGCACCATGTTATTGCCATTAATCGTTGTAAACAAACTGGTGTAAATAAAAATTAGTTCAAGGCAATTGTGCAAACATGCGTACCAGTGCGTGCCAGCGCGTTTTCATTTGGTCATCTACTATAAAAGACCTTGACTTTCAGGAGATCACTAGTAGTATTTCTCCAAGCTGGAGCGTTAACTTCTTTCAAAATGAAACTTTACTTTGTCTTACTTCTTGCCCTAGCGGCCTGCCTGGCATATGTACAGGCGCAGAATGCTRCTACAACTACTACAACCGCAGCTAGTGTTACCACCACAACCACAGCAGCAGCTCCTGCTACTACCACGACAACAGCAGCTGGCTCTACTACCGCAGCAWCCACTCGGAGGAGAACTACTAGAAGAAGAAGAAGAACTACTAGAAGAAGAAGAAGAACTACACGAAGAAGAAGAAGAAGAACCACCCGAAGGATCAGGATCATCATTAGAAGACCAAGGCGCGCAAATTTCGGCAATGGCGGCAGACGTGTCATCAGAAGACGTGTAATTATCGGAGGCTAAATATGTTATGCAAACCTCACTCCACGAAAAATACAATTGAAATTCAAATATAAATATTCGTGTAAAATCTTAATTAAACTCAAATCTAGGTTGTCCCCAAATTAAGAAATAGGRATACAATGTGCCATACCCTCTTATCAAACCCAGTCAAGTTAAAAAAGGCTCTGCAACTCTTCCGGGTTGGTTGAAATTGATGTTAAATCTTCCACAGTTGGGCCATAAAATGGTTACTACTGTGTGAATACATGTGACTCCTTAATATACCGTTACCAATAACCAGTTTCTTCTTCTTTATTGACGGAGACCCCGCTTACATAGCCGAGTTGGAGATTCCAAACGAATCCAGGTCCTTCTCCATCTGATTTCTCAAACGGACTGGAGGTCTTCCTCTTCCTCTGTTTCACCTTCCGGAACTGCGACAAATAGTTTCAGAGCCGAAGCGTTTCGTCCATTCAATGTGTCAATGTCGTTGTATATCTCATACATCCGAATGCGATATTCGCCGTGGTAAATGAGCAAAAGACCATAAGTCTACTTACCTCATCTGCCTACTCAGTCCAAGTAGCACCTGTGCTTGTTAATGCAGGTGACAAGATAAACGAAATTATCTACAGCTTTGCAGTTATGACTTTCAACATTGACGTGGGAGCCTAGTCGCGAGCTGTTTATTTAATGATAGGATATATTTCGTCTTGCCCTCGTTCACTGCCAGACCCATTTGCTATGCTTCCTTGTCTAATCTGGAGAAAACGCCGCAGAGCGGCACGATTGTTGAGGCCAATGGTGTTATTAGCAGCTGTACACTCTTATAGAAGATTGTACCTTCTTTATTTAGAACTGCTGCTCTGTGTGTGACGATTCTCTTTTCACGCGTCCTTTCCAAGATTTGGCCCATGGTGAATATCTGGTTAGTTGTTGATTTTCCAAGTCAAAATCAACACAGATAATGTCTAATCAGTTTGTTGTCGGTGGGCCTTAATCTTTCATGCAATACGCTCGACAGAACCTCTTATGTGCCGTTGAGGAAGCCTATTCAACGGTAGTTGGCACTGATTGTGGGGTCTCACTTTTTTTGGATAGGACAGAGCACACTTAAATTCCAATCGTCGAGCATGCTTTCATCTGACCATATTTCACAAAGAAGGTGATGCATGCTAATTACCAGTTGTTCGCCGCCGTATTTGAATGGCTCGACCGGCAATCCATTGAAGCTTTGTTGTTCTTACGACGGGTAATTGCTATTCATGTTCGGGTATAGGGACATCTGTTCTATTGTCAACGCTTGGGAAATCGGGTTCATCATCTCGTGGCGTTATGCTTTTACGGCCATTCAGCAGGCTGAAGAAGTGTGGAATCTCTTTTTCTGTCTGTGCCTCGATTTCTTTTCAACTCTCGGCATCTATCCCATTCCGCACTTGTTGTGGTCGATGGTAACGAGTCTGTTTTATCCACGCTGCGACACTGCACTTCTCATCGTACCAGCTGTTCTTTTGCATTTTCCGAAAACTATTGTTTTCGTTTCGATATATATCTATGTACTTAAATTGGTATAACTCCAGCAAACCAAAAGTTCAAATATTTACTTATGACAAATTTCCGGCAGTACTTAATAAAGTAATAAGCAGTATTGCACACAACAATTGATAAAGAAATATTTGAAAATAAAAATAACAGGCTAAGTTCAGGTGTCACGGAACATTTTATACTCTCGCATGATATCCGGGTTTCAACTCTACTCTTCACCCTGATCACTTTGGTATATGTAACCACATATCTGACGATATATACCGTTATTAGCCACTTTATTGCGAGAGTATAAAAATGATGCCCCCTGAATTACATGAAAATATTTGAGAGATTTACAGATATTTTCGGTGAAAAATTAGGATAGGTTAGGTTAGGCACTGTGTTCTTTGTATTCGATATCAGGGACCTTGAAAAGTTATAGTCCGATCACGACAGAAGGCGTGGTTGTAATCCGATTTCATCCATATTTCGTACATGTCATCAGGGTGTTAAGAAAATATTGGGTCTCATGCATAAAGCGTGAGCTTTTGCTCGAACTCGATTTTTTGAGTAAAAGGCGCTTGTCGTATGCATAAAAAAATTTGATATATTTGCTTTTACTCACTGCTCAGGTTTGATCTCGTCTCGCTCAAGTTCGATGAGCTTGTGGTCACTTTCATATGCATAAAAACAAGCTTTTGCTCTTTTTTGTGAGCTCTTGCTCAAATTTTGTTGAGCATGCTTATAGTTGACTCGCGTACACTAAAAAGGAATCATGGCTGAATATTTTGTGCCACAAAGAAATACAAAATGTTTTCAACAGCGTAAAACAAATTTAGCAAGTGAGGATAAAAAATTATACAGGTTTATATTCTTAGTTAATAATTTTTTTATATAATTAATAATAA
>NW_017537101.1:47557-50728 GCF_001853355.1 Bactrocera latifrons | reverse complement strand
TGGATAAAATTCCCGAAAGATGGAGATGAAATAAAAGATGCTCAAAGGAAATGGCAAGCAAATTATTGCTTTCCATTTGCAATTGGAGTGATTGATTGTACTCATATAAAAATAAAAAAACCCACAAATTAAAGCGATGAGTATATTTGTAGAAAACGCTTACACTCTTTAAATATACAGGCAACTTGTGATGACTTTTTACAAGCTTTGATATATCCTGGCCTGATTCAGTTCATGACTCACGCATCTTACGAAACAGCGAGGTATGTAGGATAATGCAAAATGCAACGAACGATGCATTATTTCTCGGTGTTGAGGGCTATGGAATATGTCCATGGCTAATGGCACCATTCCGAAACCCAACAACTGAAGTAGAAAAAAAGTTCAACAAAGTGTTTACAAAGTAACGTGTCATTATAGAACGGTGTTTTGGACAATTGAAGCAAAGATTTTCGATACTTCAATACAAAATTCGTGTATCGACGTATCACGTATTAGCCAGTTGTTTCATTTTACGTAACATAGCTAAATTTTTAAAGGACGATTACATCCTAATCATTGACGATTACAACAATAATGATGTATGGCAATTAGGAAATTATATCGAACAACAAACAGAAAGAATTTCAGAAGCGGGAAAAAACAAAAGGAGGATGCTCGCAAATTTATTATCAAATTAGTTTGTACTAAAAATGAAATAAATGAATATTATATATGTAAATGAATATGTTTATTTTATATTTTTTGGTTTACAAAAACAATTATAAATAGAGTTCACGTTTTTTTACAAAAATAAAATAAAAGTTAATTCACTATACGAATAAAAATACTATTAAAATATGTGCATATGTATAAAAATATGTTTTTTAAAATAATCTTTTTATTGCCTGTTTAATTTATGTCTATTTTATTTTTAACTCGACATTTCATGTTTGCTATTTTTTTTATAATGTTGTTTTCCGTCATACGCATGAGACCCATTATATACAGAATTTGATTGAAATCGGTCGAGTACTTCCTGAGATATGGTTTTTGTCTATAAGTGGGCGACGCCACGCCCATTTTCAATTTAAAAAAAAAGCCTGGGTGCAGTTTCCTTCTGCCATTTCATCCGTAAAATTTAGTGTTTCTGACTTTTTTTTAGTCGGTTAACACACCTTTAGGGATTTTCAACATAACCTTTGTATGGGAGGTGGACCTGGTTATTATCCGATTTCTTTAATTTTTGAACTGCATATGAAAATGCCTGAACGAAACGACTCTATTGAGTTTGGTTGACATACCTATAATAGTTTTCGAGATATGTACAAAAAAGTTAGTAGGGGGCGGGGCCACGCCCACTTTTTCGAAAAAATTACGTATAAATATATCCTTCCCTAATGCGATCCTTTGTGCCAAATTTCACTTTAATATCTTTATTTATGGCTTAGTTATGACACTTTATAGGTTTTCGGTTTTCCCCATTTTGTGGGCGTGGTAGTGGGCCGATTTTGCCCATCTTCGAACTTAACCTTCTTATGGAGCCAAGACATACGTGTACCAAGTTTCGTCATCATCATATCTCAATTTTTTCTCAAGTTACAGCTTGCACGGACGGACGGACGGACAGACAGACAACCGGATTTCAACTATACTTGTCACCCTGATCACCTTGCTATATATAACCCTATACCTGACTCTTTTAGTTTAAGCACTTGCAAACAACCGTTATGTGAACAAAACTATAATACTCTCCTTAGCAACTTTGTTGCGAGAGTATAATAAGGAATCCGTTTTATTTAAAATAAACTCTTATTTATTTAAAGGTGTTTAGTTGTATTCGTTTGGTCACCCTGATGGCGGTGATATACTCACTTACACTTGCGCTTATCTTAACTTAATCAATTTTAAAGTTATTTATTTCACTAATATTACGCCACGGTGCTTCGTCGGACGTACCGATGTCGAAACTATCGAGGTCATGGGAAAAACGGAAAAGCGCCGATTTCGATCTGGCAAATCCTTTTGTGGGTGGTGAAAAAAAAAACGAAGAGTTGGTGTAGCTGTGATTGTGTGGATGATATGTTGTGTTGCATTGGGTTGTGTGACTTTTGGTATTTTGTATGTTGGTTTTGTGCGATAAGTGCTGCGAGGAGGATGTGTGCGAAGTAGCAAAATATCGCAAGACCAGATGTCGCATAAACAAAATGAGTATACGGTTTACACTGGGAAAAGTGTATTTTATATATACAGATACAGGCTACACGCCCAAAATAAGTTGCTAAATTTATTTCAGAAAATGACAGTTTATTACTGCACTAGATTTTTCTACTCACCGATTCAAGAAAGCTTTGAATCGTTGTTAGAAATGAAAAGAGAAGGTCTTAACAACTATTGGACTGGTCAACCACCCAAAGTATCAACAATTGTATCGCCTCTAATACAAAACTAAAGTTCATGCAGGCACAATAGTTAAACAGTTCGTTCTTAATGACGATAATTTCAAATTGGCTTGTTAAGGTCTAAAAGCTAGATACGAAAAGGGAGGAATACTGGTCGATAAAGAAATGCTGACACTAATGAACTTGCCTTTCATTAAATTAGAATCCACTTTTTCAAATTGTTTGTCAGTTCTATCGACACAAAACATCCCCACAGATAGCTGGGACCCTATTCTGGTARATATATGTACGGAGGCATTACCAAAAAAATCGTTCCTTTTGTGGGAGCAATTGCTCTCATCACCAAAAAAATGCCCAACGTAGCAACAAGTGAAAGATTTTCTGACTACCTAATATGAAATTGCGGAAAGAGTAGAAGAAAAAATTGTTAGAACAAAAAATATTCCACTCGACCTCAATATAAGTTTAAATAGACTCCAAGCTAGAAGCAAAGGCAATTGAAACAAAACACAATCGTTAATAACTGAAAAACGAAAACTTACGTCATGCGAACTATGCCCAAGAGGGCATAAGTTTAAAACAAAAGTCTTGCGGTATTTTCGCTAGTTGGCGCTGAGAGCGCGTAGTTCTAGTTTTATTCGTCGCATCGGGTCATGCTATACCTTTTTGGAAAGTTTGCTTGATTATCGTTGTTACGATAAAGGCAAAAATGCATCTCAAGCCGCCAATAAAATTTGTGCAGTTTATGGACCCGATACAGTTTCCATTTCCACCGCACAACGATGGTTTC
>NW_017537101.1:43674-47522 GCF_001853355.1 Bactrocera latifrons | reverse complement strand
TTGAAAATTGCGATAAAATCGCTCAATTGGTCGAAAGTGGCCGGCATAGTAGCAGCCGTAGCATCGGTCAAGAGCTGGGCAAAATTTTATGAACAATTGAAAATTCAATAAAAAATACCGCAAGACTTTTTTGACAAACTACGAAAGGGACAGCTTTGCCAGATCTCTCTGTACAGACAGCTTGTCCCATGCACACAATCTTAAAAATTGCAAAAAGCTAATTTAATTGCTTATACTGTCACAAAAGACCCAATTCAATGCTTCATTACAGCAGATATCCAAACTCACTCCAAAGAAGTGCTTACACAAAAAGAACCACGGGTTTAACTGCAAAAGAGATTGGGATTCTCTTCCACAATTTTAAAAATTGCCTAGAGACACCATGTTGTTCAAAGCCACAAAATGCTCAAACGCTGCACAGCGAAGCGCAAAGTGGACTAGTTACAAAACCAGTTCCCATCATACATACTCAAAATTAAAGTTAGGGATCACTATGTTCCCAAAGCGATACTGTGACGCACCTAGACTTACCAACAGCAAGGGTCGCTTTCATCGCATCTACATAAGCTCTGCTTATATTTGTGATTATGGTAAGCAGCTGTAAAAAGCTTCAAATTAATTATGAGTAGTAACAAGAATCGAAGCCGGCCATTCATTGTACGCTTGCAAGGTCCCTCTCATATAAAAACATTGACCTCAGGGCATGTTTTTGACAGAGCATTCTGGTCACATTAGAGGCAGGTGTGGATAGGGATAACAACGATTAATCATTTGAATAAATTAATCGATTATTTTCATTCAATTTTAATTACATCGAAACACGTTTTCTAATTACTCGGCTATTACTCGAGTAATTGCGAAATAATCGCAAACAGCATTTTGAGATTTAATACATTTTATGTTCATCTACATAAGTTAGCGTACAAGGGTACTGGAAACGTTGTAAACATAGTTAAATTCTAATATGTCAACGTAGTTTAATATCAACAAATGAATGTCTGGTAACACTGCATTTACAGTTAAAGGTTGGTATCCAGCTCTCAAGTAATTGCTCAAGAAAAAAAAAATACATTATTTCTTCAAGTAACTCTGACAAATAGTTACGCATTGTGAATGATCCATATTAGAAGAGCAAGAGAGAATAAACAAAGAAAATAAGCTTTGTGCGGATTATGTATGCATGTATGTGTGTAGTAATATAAATATTTTCTTTGTGGTTTAGAGAATCTTTTTGATGATTGATAAGTTTCATACAACATTTCAAGATGAAATATACTTCATAATATTGATTTTATTCAAATATGTTGCAGCATTTAAAATTAACGCATGCAACTGTAGGCTGCAAATTGGTGGTAAGTTGGAGCAATCGGTATTACATTTTAAATTTCTTCTAGTTATATATAAATATATGTGTACAAATTAGACTCTGCAATCTAGGAGTAAATTGATTGAAATGCCGAGTTGCAGGAGCAAACCAATTAATGAAAGCCCTTTAAGTGAGGGGCCAAGCTTCAGCAGTAAGAAACCGAATGAAGGCAGCATGAGAGAGCTACCCAGCTGTAGCAGTAAAAACCCTCAACCCCTCATTTTTAAAGTATTTCAAATATTGAAAACTTCTCGCTTCATGGTTCAAAGAACCAAAAGCTACAGCATGGAATAGTGGAAATGGTTATCAAGGATAATCTAACTTTTGAGTTTGTTGAAGGTATATTAAAAGACATTACATAACAAATTGATAATTAATGACGCTTTTTGTTCATTTGTTTTTTAAAGGCTTCTTAAGTTTCATGAAGCATCATTTTCCTCTTTACAAAGTCCCAACAAGAAATACCATCAAGGCTCACATTGAAAAAATGTACGATGAAGAAAAAGCAAAAAGTGTAGCGATGCTAAAACCTTTTTCATATTTGAGTTTAACGACAGATATCTGGACTGATGTAGAAATGAATAGCATGCTTGATGTGACCACTCATGGTGTAAATGGGACGAAGCAATTTATTGGGACAATTAGCATTTATAAATTAACCGAAGACCATACTGCATCACATATTTCCGAAGTTCTCATTGCTGCTTTCAATAGACTTTTCTATTGACGAAAAACAAGTAATGGTTGTAGTGACCGACAATGGTGCAAACATCGTAAAAGAAGTACATCATTATCAATATGCAAGCTGCTGCCGCTAGCTCAACGCAAAATGCTAAAGACAATTTTGGACGTTGGACAAACACGTTGGAATTCGACCTACTACATGCTTGAACGTTTCATTAAACTATGTTCATATATATTATTAACCAAATACTCCTCAACTATTCTGACGAGCTGGTAATGATCACGTCTAAGGAAAAAGATGATATGGAAATACTCAGTATATTGAGACCATTAGAGGCCATGACTGTACTACTAAGTGGTGAACAACGAGCACGGTTAAGTCAAGTGATTCCATTAGTTCACTGTGGTCGGGAACAAATAGTGAGCATAGCAGCTAAACCGCCAGGCGCTGAAGAACTGAAAGATGCCGTGTTAAATAAGTTGATCGCTGCATCGGGCTACATCGAACATTCCCTTTTGCTAGCTGCATCAACATTACTCGACCCGAGATTCAAAGAAATTCATTTCAAAGATCCATTAGCGTTGTCCGCAGAAATAACAGTTGCAGATGATACTGTGGAATCGGTAGAGAATGAGTTTGACCTCTGGGCTCCTCACAAAACTCTAGTGCACAAAAGAAGGAGGAAGGATAACGATTTTACATCTCCACAAGATGAATTGAGATTTTATTTGAATTGTCAGGTATTCGAACTAAGTCGAAACACTATTGATGATTGGGAAGAAATGAAAACCGTTGTCCCAAAACTGTACGGACTTTCAAAAAAGTATTGTCATCTACTTGGTACCTCAGTACCAGCTGAGCGGCTTTTCTCAAAAGCGGGTGCAACTGCGACCGAAAAACGCAATCGTTTGACAACAAAACATTTATCGAAATTGCTTTTTCTTCAAACTCGATTGAACAGAGAATAAATTTTCTTGACTTCAATGAATATATTTTCATTTATGCTAAGACAAATGAATTTGTTACACGATATTTTAATTTTATTTCCGTTTTTGTTTTTGTGTATATAACAACATAATTTGAAAGTCTGAAATAAGAATATATCTCCTATATTTTATTGGTTTTATTTTTACGCAAAGTTGCAAAACATAGTCTTTCAAGCAAGAGGCAATTCTTTTACTTTAAGATTGCTGTACGCAGTTTGAAAAATTTAATGTTATTGTGCTACTTAACTTCAAATATACTAGGCCATTTTCTCTTTTAGGATATGTCTGGGACTGTGTGATAAAGCATTATAATACAAGATTCGGCGCTGAAACTTGGTGGTGGTCTTTATGCAATTTAGTATTATTTGAAACATTGAAATTAATCAATTAATCGATTTTAAAAAATTTATTTTTTTTATATCTTGCAATTAATCATTTGATTATTAAATCGATTAAAAAAAATGTTTGCCATCCCTAGGTGTCGAGTCTCTGTCCTTAATAAGCCGATAATAAAAAGAAATTGTTAACACAGAAAAAGCTAATAATAAATAGCAAGCCTTCACAAGCCGATGGTCAAGAAATTTTAAATAAAAACAAGTAAGGAAGGGCTAAGTTCGGGTGTCACCGAACATTTTATACTCTCGCATGATAAAGTGATAATCGAGATTCATCCATATTTGGTACATGTCATCAGGGTGTTAAGAAAATATTATATACCGAATTTCATTGAAATCGGTCGAGTACTTCCTGAGATACGGCTTTTTGGTCCATAAGTGGGCGACGCCACGCCCATTTTCAATTTTTAAAAAAG
>NW_017537101.1:38949-43269 GCF_001853355.1 Bactrocera latifrons | reverse complement strand
TAGTAGTTTTCGAAATATGTACAAAAAAGTTAGTAGGGGGCGGGGCCACGCCCTCTTTTCCAAAAAAATTACACAACAATCCCGCGCTCTGCATTTAGCAACACATACGATCCCGTTGAATTCGATTACCTTAATGAACTTCCGAAATAAATAAACATTTGACTTTAAGAAAAATAACGTTTATATAAAGTTAAAAATTTTCTCAATAAATTAAGTTGTGTGTATATTAAAAAATGTGTTACACATGTAACCCGGTTTTTTATTTCATATGTGCGAGATAACTTTTCGATTTAACCTACTTCAATTTATACATATGTACCTAAACTTATTCAATATGACAATGAATCGCCTCATATCCTCGTTACTACCATGTATGTATGTATATACTCCATATTGTCGCTTGAAAAAAATTGAGTGGAATGAAGAAGCTATCGCTATCACGAAGGCCGACTTTGCACGGAAGTATCTCGAGATCAAATGAGTCGAGGTTTGGAGAAGTTAAATTGAGAAATAAATATTCACTACAAAATCATGTCTTAAAAATAATTTTAAAATTCAACTGTTGGAGGCTTCTTGTTTCTGTAGCTGAGCAACTCACTACGGTTAAAAAACCTTCTATTGGCAAGGAGGAGAGTAAAACGATGACTCGAGTATTAATGAGTGTTCTTAAATTATTTCATCCCAAATATATAAGTCATTATAATATGTAAGGTTCATTGATTTTATGTTCATATGTTTAGAATTGCTTCAGCTGACTGTAGAGTTTCAAGAGAATTACTAGATGTGGTTTGAATTAGTGGTCATTTCTGAAGTATTAAATCGTAGGCAGTACCAGATGGTGCATTATAGCACTTCTTTGTTCAATAAATGACGTGTATCTCAAATACTAATGAATATCTGTACTATCAAGTTACAGAAAAAAAAATGATTCGAAAACACGCGAAGTATAAAGGAAAAATGCACATTTCAATTTGATCACAGTCACGGACTCTTCCGCCTGGGTGTTATAAACTTCATGGCAAACTTAATTAACATTAAGATATCTTGCTGAACAATGACACTCTCTTAAAGCTCCAAAAGCCGAGGATGCTGCATTAGGGAAATTCGCAAGCAATTATAATGTCGACTACAAAAGGATTAAAAATATAAATTGCAAAATTTAGGGTTTTTGCACTGAAAGTCTTGCGTTTGCACAGTTGATGAAATGTTTGATTACTCTACACACATATACATTTTTGTAAACTTAATTATATGCTCAGATTATATGGTCATGAACCATGTTTTTGACATTGACAGTTGTAAACAAATTAGTGTCAATAAAAGTTAGTTCAAGGCAACTGTGCAAATATGCGTACCAGTGCGTGTCAGCGCGTTTACATTTGGTCCCCTATGCACTATAAAAAGCCCTGACTTCCAGAAGATCTGCAGTAGCATTTTTACAAGTTGACGTTAACTTCTTTCAAAATTGAGCTTTACTTTGCCTTAAGCCCTGACAGACGACAGCGTCAATATTCATTACCGGATTAATTTACATTTACTTGCGCATTTGACCCATGTGAATGCACAAGAATTTAGTGCATTTAGCTGAATTTACCAAATTTGAGAAGGCACCACTGCTCAAAAATGGCCAATTTTTGCTGTTTTTGACAGATGTCGCTTGAAGTCTGCTGCCTTCTTTGCGTTTACAGCATCAGAGGTAAGCAGTTTTATATTGCTAATTAAATTAAGTGCAAGTATATTAACAAGAACAAATTTTAATATTTTTGGATGGCAGAAAATAAACAACACACAGTTTGCTATCTATTTTTTAATTCCATTACAATCCATTATTGGTTTTAATTTCACTCTATTATCTTTGCAAGTAGTTAATAATAAACAATTTTTTTCGTTATATTAATTTTCCAAAAATACCAAAAATTCTCTATTAATAATTTATTTAATTCATTTTTATTTCACCTGTTTTTTTAATAAATAAACAAATTTCACAAGCAGCTGTCTAAACGCACATTTCTGCCGTCTGTCACCATAAAATTTCAATGCGCATTAACGTTGCTTAATGTGTATTAATTTTGCTCGTCTGTCGGGGCTATTACTTCTTGCCATTGCGGCCTGCCTGGCATATGTACAAGCGCAGAATAATACTACAACTACTACAGCCGCAGCATCAAACACATCAACTATTTGAAGGAGAACTACTAGAAGAAGAGCCACACGAAGAAGAAGACCACCCGAAGAAGCAGGAGCATTAGAAGAACAAGGCGCGCAAATTCCGGCAATGGCGGCAGACGTGTTATGCAAACCTCACTCCACGAAAAATGCAATTGAAAATTCAAATATAAATATTCGTGTGAAATCTTAATTAAATTCAAATCTAGGTTATCCCCCAATTAAGAAAGAGGGATGCTATTAGACCTTTGTGTTGTACCATACCCTCTTATCAAACCCAGTTTAATTAAAAAAAGGCTCTACAATGCTCTCGCAGTAAGCAGTAAGATCATAAAATCGTTACTACCTTACAGGTTCATATGACTCCTTAATATACCGTTACCATTAACTACCTCTTTATTGGTGTAGACACCGGGATATAGCCGAGTTTACAACAGCGCCCCATTTGTTCTACCATTTCGCTGTTAGGCGGCGATTGGAGTTTCCACGTGAAGCCAGGAAACTCTCGAAACTCGTAATGTCGACGCAATAGCTGTTGTCATCGTCCATGCTTCTGCGCCTTGTAGAAGGACGGGAATCATGAGTGACTTATAGAGTTTAGTTTTTGTTCGTCCAGAGAGGACTTTACTTCTCTATTGCCTACTCAGTCAAAAGTAGCTCCTGTTGGCAAGAGTTATATTGCGTTGGATTTCAAGAGTGTTAATGCTGGTTACGCGATATTATCTACAGCTTTGAAGTTATGACTTTCAACATTGACGTGGCAGTCTAGTCGCGAGTGCCACGATTGTTTGTTTAATGACAGGGTAAGATTAATAAATGAGGAATGCACCGCGACCTTAGGTCTATTGTGCCCTCTGATTGCAGGATGTATTTCGTCTTGTCCTCGTTCACTGCCAAACCCATTTGCTTTGTTTTCTTATCTAGTCTGGAGAAAGCGCCACAGAACGATGCGGTTGTTGAGTCCAATGATGTCAGTATCATCGGCATACGCCAGCGGCTGCACACCCTTATGGAAGATGGTACCTTCTTTATTTAGTTCTGCAGCTCGAATTATTTGAAGAAATTGCACGATAGAGATTCGATTTGTCTGAAGCCTCGTTTGGTATAGAACGGCTAGTAGAGGTGGTGTCACCCTCTCAACACGGGACTTTTCCAAGAAATCGCATATAGTAAATATCGTTAGTTGTTGATTTTCCAAGCCTAAATCCACACTGATAAGGTCCAATCAGTTTGTTGCGCACACTTAAATTCCAATCGTCGGGCATGCTTTCATCCGATCATACTCTACAAAGCTGATGCATTATTTGAATGGCTGGACCGTCAATCCAATGGACCCCTTTGTTTGCTTTGTTGCTTTTCGTACGGTTAATATCTATTCGAACTTCTTCATGTTCGGGCATAGGGATCGATCATTGTCAACGATTGGGGAATCGGGTCCAGCATCTCCTGGTGTTATGCTTTCACTGCCTTTTAACAGGCTGAAGAAGTGTTCCCATAATTTTAATATGCTCTGGGGCAGTCACTAGATCACCTCTGGGGGTTTCACAAGAGCTCTAGTCTTAAAACCTTCTATTTTAAGGGTAACTCTAGGCGGTTAAGAAGCCTTATATTGGTTAGGAGGAGCCACGAGTATTAATGAGTGTTCTTCAAACATTATCCTTATATTAAAATGTAGAGGAGCACAGACATTCGAACCACTTCTTGTAATTCTCTTGAAACATAAGAGCATAAAATGTTTAAAAATGCTTCAGCTGATTGTAGAATTTCAAAAGAATTACTAGAGGTGGTTTAAAACTGTGGCCATTTATGAAGTATTAAATCGTTATGGATGCAGTAAGGTCCATAACATAGTTTTCCATATTTAAACCTATTCAATCATCCTTATAACAAACTAAACATAAGGAAATATATCAAAGTTATATTCATTACTCAGCTGGATAACTAGGTTCGTAATTTATTCAATTTGGTTTCGGTGTTCATTTTGTATTCATTACATAAATATTTAGCCTTGGATAATCCTACGTCTTCTGACAACACGTCTGCCGCCATTGCCRGCGTTAACGGCGCTAACGGCGTTGCCGCCATTTGCGCGCCTTGTTCTTCTAATGATCCTGAGTCTTCGGGTGGTTCTTCTTCTTCGTGTAGTTCTTCTTC
>NW_017537101.1:33461-37390 GCF_001853355.1 Bactrocera latifrons | reverse complement strand
CGGATTTCTCTAAAGAAATGCTGTCGAAAACATTTATACAATATAACGATTAAAAAGCTCGTTTTGCGAAATTGAAGAATATGTAAACGGTTTATTAGATTAAGTGGTAATAGAAAACGTTTTATGCCTGAAACGGTTTTGTGTAAATTTATTTAGCCTTTAATAAATATTGAATATTTGAGTACGGCAAATGATTTTAGAAAAAAGTGTGTCAAGGTATGTTGACGTGTGTGGCCGATTCCGTTTAAATAAAAATTCTGTTTGTATTTCAACATTATAAATTTCTCTTTTATTATACAAGTATTCAAGGTTAAATTTCTGTTTAATATACATACATTTACTATATACATAAATAATTATTTGTGAACATATACGATAAATGTTAATTGTTTCATGTATATTTATTTAATAATTAAACTAGTTAAATTATAATTAATTGTATATTTACCTGTTGCGGGTTGAGTTATCTCCCTTTCTTGGGTATACCATATTCGTGTTTCGGTAGTTTATCCGAGTTTTCTTGTATTGCTCCATGAGGTTACATACAGTTATTCTTGCGTTCAAATGCTCTCCAGTGTTTCACCTCTTCCTGTTTTTATATTTTTATGTGACCTTTTTATTTCGCGGGTTGAATTTTTAGTCTTTTTTATTGTTTTGTATGTGTTTCGTTTTAATACTCTTGCAACATGTTGCTACAGAATATAATAGTTGTGTTTACTTAACTGTTGTATGTATTACATACAACTAAGCGATATAGGATTATATATATATAAATGAGAGAAGGTGAAGTCCGGTCGACTGCCTGGAAGTAATCCGAGCCACGCCAACAAAACGCCATTAAAGTAAAACGTAACCAAACACTAAATTAAGATGTAGAACTATAATTCGGCACAAGGGATCGCACCTTCCCAGGGACGTTATATTTGCCCACCTAGATGGTATTAGACAGTCTTATAAGAGGCAGGGGTCAAAATTCGAAATTTGTGGTTGTACTGCCCTTTTTTAATACTGTATCAAAATGTAAGAAATCAGATTACGAACACTCCTATTCCCAACATTAACCAAATCCTTTTGATTCTTTATTTTCTTGTATAGAAATTAAGATGTAAAATTTTAAAAGATAAAACTATGCACGAATAATGCCTTGAAGTCTGCCACCATTTTTTTTGAATCGAACCACGGCTAATCAAATCCCTAGGTACCGAATATGCGGAACCCAATAGCTATAGTTGACTTTTGACTGAAAATGTCGGTACATGTGTGAGATATATGTAATTGAAATTCAGAGAGATAACTTTCTTTAGTTCTCATTTGCATAACCCAACGATTTTCCCACTTTAAGCTCACTATTTACCTCACAATTCAGTAAATCATTACAGTGTATTTTCTTCAAGACCGGAGTACATTTGTATAAAAATGATCTAGTGACTGATACTCAGAGCATACTGTTTTACTTTTCAAGTATGATGAATTGTAGTGAAAGCATAATACCAGGAGATGGTGAACCCGATTCCCCAATTGACGACGATGGAGCGAGCAAGAAAAAAAAACAAGAAAACAGGATCGACACCCATCATTGTTATTCTCACAAAACTAATACGGCACCGTCAGAGAAGGGCCTCCCTCATTCGATATCAAACAAGGAGATTCAGACAAGTAGAATCCCTATAGAGTGAATTCTTCATTCTATTGCTGGAGAAAATAATAAGATCTGCGAGCTAAATAAAGAAGGTGCAATATTTTATAAGAGTGCTGAGCTTCTGTACACTGAAGGCATTAACTCGGCTATAATCGCGTAAGCTGAAGTTTGCTTGATGGGAGTGACTGTGCTAGTGTCTAGTGAGCGCTCAGGCAAGCCAGGCAAAGAATCTGATGACATTAAACATAGCGGACGTGAATTAAGAATGACCAAGAATCCACTTATACAACAACGGTATTTACCTCTTCGAATGTCAATTTAGTCATTTCTAATGTGCGATTTAACAACTCAGCTGCCCAGAGGTCGCCGAAGTGAGGTGCCCTGGGTGGAATAAAATGCAAATTAATAAAATCAGAGGAACAATATTTATAGATTTCATTTAACGTTTCAGTCTTGAATAAAAACTGTTTGAGGTCTTTTTTTGGAAGGGGAATCTTCAAAATATACCGTAATTTTTCCGGACTATAGCATACCACGCTCTCACTCTATCCCACACATGTTTTGACTCAGTCATAAACCGCACTATGTTATCCGGCGTCAATTTCTGTAGATCGGCTCTCTCCTTTTCATACCGTCGGCAGAAAAAGGAAATGTGCAGCAGAAGGAACAATTCGTCCCATCGTCATGTCCATATTTATAGATCTCTCTAAAATACCCTCGCTAAAATCCCGTCAGGTTGAAATCTGTTTCTCCATGTTTCCTATCTAACCATGCTTGTACGCTTCTTATTAGCCTGTGGGTCCATCTCCATCTAATTGAGGTTTGTTTGCCTCTCTTCCTTCCGTTCTCCAGCTGTTAGCCTCCTACTTAGCCTTGTAGACTTGTCGTATACTTTCTTGATGGCCATTTTCTCCGGTAGCATGATGCCTGCTAAAATTCCAACCGCTTCATGGGATACCGCACGAAATGCACACGTGACCCTTATGGAACAGAGACACATTGAAACTTTCGCTTTCTTAGCATATATCTTCTGCTGTTGTGCTGGAACCCATATGGGCGCCGCGTTCATCAGATTTGATTGGCTCACCTTGGCCAATTGCGCTCGCCTATTTTAGCTTGGTCCTCCAATGTTGGTTCTTGGTAGGGCGGCCGTTACAAGTGCTGCTTTCTTGTCACTTAGCACTCCTAGGTACTTTAGTGCCTTTTGTGTCATTATACTATGGCCGTCAATATTTAATTTTATGCCTTCGAGCTTTTTCCTGCTTATGATCAGGACAACTTCAGCTTTTTGCCCAGCGAGTTAAAGTTTTGTTGCCGTGAGCTACTCTTTAATCCTTAACGCCGCTTCATTGCAGAGGTACTTAAGTTGTCGCAGTTCTTTTGCTACTACTGTTATGGCAATATCATCCGCGTACCCGATTATCTGTAACTGCTTCGGGAGAGGGAGACACAGCACCCCGTCGTACAACACGTTTCACAACAATGGGCCAAGCACCGAAACTTGTGGAACTCCGCCCGTTACCCTATATGTTTTTTGTCCGGCATCCGTATTATACAGTAACAACCGGACAGACAAGTAGCGGGATATGATCCTATCAAGTAAGCCGGACTTTTGTTACGTTCTAGTGGTCTAGTGTCCTTTAGCCAGTATGCCATATTGGCTGTCAGATAGACCTTTCTCTCCGTCCTTTTATAGATGCAGCTCTAATCGTGCACAGATTATCCGCTCTAGTTTCTTGCCAGTCGTATCCAGCACACAGAGCGGTCGATATGAGTTGAGCTCTCCTGCTGGTTTATTTGGCTTCTGCAACAACACCAGTCTCTGCTTTTTCAGGTTTTCGGGGCTTCGCAAAGTGCTTAATAGCACTCTTTAAAGCCTTATTTGAAATAACATCTACACCTGGTGCTTTGGCATTGCCAAATCTTTCTGCCGATTCTATTAACTCCACATCAATGACTATTGTATATTCCGTTTAAGCAGGTTCTTGCGCTCGCGCCGTTCGATTCTCTAGAGGCTGTGCGGGGAATAGAGTTTTCACAACGGTTTTCAATAGCGCTGGGCACGTCGGTGCCTGTCCTATGCCACCTCTGACCTTCGACTTTACCAGCTTGTCAGCATCATCCCATCGTCGGTTTTTCCGCAGAGTTCCTTACAGCAGTGGGATTTACTTTTTTTAATTGCTTTTTTGAGATCACGTTGTTTTTAAAGCATTCGCCTAATTCTGCGAGTCTCCGGCTCCTTTTAGATCACTTAATCGCTGTGTGGCATTCCTTCCTTAATGTGCCGATC
>NW_017537101.1:10151-32997 GCF_001853355.1 Bactrocera latifrons | reverse complement strand
TCGTAATAGACAGAGTTTCTCTGACTAGTTCGTCCAGGATTTTTTCAAAATCAATCTGCGATATGCTTGGCGGTATGTAGCAGCTATAGAAATTGATCCCATAGATTTTCGCTCGTGTGGAAAAAGAATTCCCTAATAGCGGTTTGTCCTGAAACATGTCCTCTCCACATGCCGATATGACAGCTTTGTTTGTGTTGTCAGAAATCTATGTCGCACCGCTTATAATTTTGTACAAGATAGCTACATCGACCTTTTCCTCGCAAACCGTCTACTTAAGATTTAGATTGATTTGCATGACTCTCATTTTGTGATGTTTTTACACGCCGTTTGATAGAGAGGAAACTTTTTGCTTCCTACTTGGTGTTCGATGTTATCCCTTCTTTTTTTTAGCATACACTTATGTCCTCTTTCGTTGTGATTTCATTAAGATCACGTATTTCTATAAGAACCTTGTGAGTTGTGAGCTGCGCATTTCCTTTCAACAATTTACTTAATTCGGTCTTGAAGACCCCTCTCTCTCTGCTCTTCATCTGGGCCTCCTTCAGCTCTAACAGAATTTGGCCTTTTGCCGTCTTTCTTATCTGCGTCACATTTTTCCCTAATTTCTGCAACATATAATTTTTCCTGACAGTCCTAAATGAACAGGAACGGGGTTACAATCGGGGACACTGCCTCTACCCCAGTTCCCTGAGACTTGTCCTTCTCTTTACCAGTCCGGAAAACAAGGACGGGTAATGTAGGCTACTAATCCTGCATCCAATGCACAGTCCTTGAACAGGGCCCGAAGGGGCTGGTTCCTGATACACACCGCAGCAGACACTTCCACAGAGCATGCTCTCATAACATTTTCCAACCCGCCATGAGAGAAATCACTGTTGATACTTTGAGGGAATCCTAGTGCGGCGCGGTATGGACCGGTCATTTCTTCATGACAGCCGCACCTAACATCTTGAGTAGCTGCCCCTTGTGGGTTAGGCGCGCCTGGAGTTTTATTGTTCATCATTCACATGAATGGTGATAACGAGGCACCATATTTATTTGAGGCAGTGTCGATTCGCCACAGTCACAGGAGCTTTAGAGGATGTGCTAGCTTTTATGCCGCATCCTACAATCCTGTTGCTCATCGTCGGGGTTTGCTTATTCGTTTTAACTTATTTCGCAACTGACCTGCTACTAAAGACCATTCGGCTATACGCAACCTGCCGACCCAGAGAGCCCAAATTCTATAGAACAACATGTTCCGTCCGGGCGGTGATCGTTAGAGGTCCTATAACTGATTAGATGCTCCCACAAAATTGTCGCAAAAGATATCACATGGCATTTTACGGTGACGCCTTATTCGTTTCAAGGCATTTAAAAATGCGTTTTTTGATAAGTCGCAGACCATATCGATGCGCACTGTTTTAGTTATGAGGCACACGAATGCAGCTAAGTATGACTTGATGGGTGGTTTTCCTCGAATATGTGTTTATTGGTCCACAAGAGTCAATTCCGCAACGTTCAAATGGAAGTGCAGGTGTAATACGTGTAATAAGCCGACCAACCTTCACCAGTTCAAAATCGGTCAAAACCAGACAATGGAGACAGGAGCTTATATCATCAATGACATAGATAAAATTGTTTTTCTCCTTAACTATATCAAATGTCTTCTTGCGTTTCTCTCCGTTCACAATATCTATGTCAAGCTCTATATTGCCCGTGTGCTTCAGACATTTTCTCGTAAAAAACCATATCGATGATTTGAGTTCAGAAGCAGGACACCTCGAGATACTAGGACGGCTGGGTTCTCCTTTGAAGGTCTTCATTTTCCACCTGCAGTCAGTTCCTGTATGTCAGATACCCTATTGTCTACAAACGTTGACAGCGTAACAGTGTTGTTTTACCCAATGTAGAGCTAGTTGCGAGCGCGTTAAAAGAAAGTAGTTATGTGAACAGAGATGAATATGTCCTTATCTTAGCATACAGGCACGCGAGAAATTCGTCGGAAATCCGTATGCCCGAAATGAGGCGACGTAAAATTCATGTAAATGTACGTCGCGAGCATTTGGTAGGAGATAATATCGAGGCAGGTTGAGTGATAGAAGCGAGTTAAGAGATGTTAAGCAATAATTCCAGGCTTGATGTATATGTTGGGGTATCGACTCGTTATAATATGAGTTTAGCTGGATTTATTAATACATAATTGTTTTGGAGGTTATCACGAGTGGTGACAGCACTCTAAGTGGATCGAAAAGTGATGATGCGGTAGAAAATATTGTGCGCTTTGTAACCTGCTTGTGAAGTTGCTTTGGTTTGAATGAGAACAACAAATTGTCGCACCGTTGATTCCAATTCACCCCAAGTCCAATTGACAATGCTTAGCTCTTTCTTAGATTGGCTTTCCATGAGATCTGGGTGACAGGAATGTCTCTTGAATGGAGAAAGCTGACCGCGTCGAAGTATCTCAATAACTTCTGCCTTTAATATGTGTAAGGCATTTGTGTCATTCGCGTAGAAAGTCATCAACATAAAACGAAGTCTTTACAGCTCTGTATGGATCGTTGGTCCAACTAAAAGTAAGTTACATGTTATCGATGTTTGGCAAGAGACGTCGAACACTACTCGTATCTTTGCTTATGCGCTTTAAGGTTTCAGTACACACTGTGGTATGTAATAGTGTGGTTCGTCTAGGTTCGGCGCCTTTGTGACATGTGACGAAGACGTTCGTGCTCTTCCATGAATGAGACATACTGGGTATAAGTGTCTGGCGAATACAAACGACGGCGTTTGATTACTAGGAATCGGCGACGAGCCATGTCAAATGAGGATGCTGGTGGAGCCGGGTTGTCTTTAAATGGCAGCCTGAATCAGCTAAACTGCGGATGCCAATGTGATACTTTTCTCGATAAAAGTGAGGCCTTTGTGCGAACTCATCGGTCATGAAATTTACTTGAGAACATAAGCCAACTCTTCTCGGCTTCCAAGCTTCTACGCACCCCTGGAATTTTTAACTAGAACTAAAGCTAGAGGATGGAGTCATGTGTAGAAGTTCACGAAAGTAAGGAAAGTTCTCTGATCGAAATTCAATTGGGAGTGGCCAAACCGATTCTTTTACATATGAATCAAGCAGCTCACGACTTCGGGTCTTTGACCAAGTATCCTATGGGTAGCCTAAGAACATCCGTTTGAAGAACTACGACTACCTGGAATGAACCGTCCCTTAATTGGGAAGGTGCCGCTGCCCAGCTGATTGATGTTCTCGTTCGAGTGAAGTCTGATGTCAACGACGTCCAAGAAATGCAAATGACGGGACAAGGACTGAGGCGAGTAGATCCTTGTGGCGTTTACTATCGTGGCCATACAAAAGAACGCAAATTTGGTGTGAGATCCGTGGCGGAGGAGAGAATCCCGAGCCGAGTACTGTCCTTCACTCTGCTCTGTGTGAGCACTCATCAGTTTTTTAATATAGAGGAACTGAGGGACGGCTACTTACGCACAGTTCGAAACAAAACCATTAGTTTTCGGCAAATGCAAAAGAGACCGAAATGCGTGGGTATGAAGGGCTTGACAAGTTCGCCGACAGGGAAAATGCTCGAAAATTCTACGAAATAATCCGGCGGCTAATAGAAGGTTTTAAGCCCGGAACATGCTCTTGTAGAACCGTATCTCTGCATCTTCTGCATGCTGAATGGCAGTGAAAGTACAACACCAGGAGATGGTGAACCCGATTCCCGTATCGATGACGATAGAGCAGACATTCCATTGCCCGACCAAGAAGAAGTTCGAATAGCAATTACCCGCTTGTAGAACAACAAAGCGGCGGCCTATTCAAACACGGAGGCGAAGAACTGATAAGGAGCATGCATCAGCTTCTTTATAAAATATGGTCCGACGAAAGCATGCCCAACGATTAGAATTTAAGTGTGCTCTGCTCAATCCATAAACAGGGAGACCCCACAATCTGAGGCCAACTACCGTGGGATAAGCCTAATTAACATCGCGTGTAAAAGATTAAAGCCCACCACTGTCAGCATACTGATTGGACCTTATCAGTGTGGGTTTAGCTCTGGCAAATCAACAACCGACCAGATATGCACCATCCGCCAAATCTTGGAAAACATCCTCCACTCCGATGGTAGGACAAAGTGAAGAAGGACCTGGCTTCGCTTGGAATATCCAATTGGCGCCACGGAGCGTAGAAGAAACGACTGTCGCGCTGTTGTTAACTCTGCTATAATCGCGAAAGCGATGTCTACGCCAGTAAAAAAGAAGATGAAAACTGTTGCTAAAATCTCCTACCTTACATTTGAAGTCTCCATATGCGAATGTGTGGCTTCTAGTTAGTTGTATGTAAGAGTATTGTTTGAATATGATGTCAAAGACGTTTGAAACGATTACGAAACAGGAAGTGTTGGCAGGATCGCGTTGTTATTATTTAAGAGCGTATGATGCGTTTTATTACAGGTGTGCTACTCTGTGACCATTGCTCAGACGTATTCCTTGCCGGCATCGTAGTGTTGATTCGTATGGATTTTTTTGTTTTCATTATCTTTTTTATTTATTGATTCTGCTTTTTGTTTTAGAGCCTAACAATTAGTTATAAAATCTATATAAAAACTAGACAGACTCAAGCAAGTGATTGAGCTGTTTTGGTGATATATTGCTCCTTAGTACGCGGGCATATCTCTTCTTTTTCTCTACCAAAACATGCCTTTATGGATATTTTCATTATGCATGTACCACGTGATCTTATGCCACTTGGCTTTATGACCGCATTATAKAAAAGCACTTTGCTGYCTAGGCTAAGTTTGGAGTTTTATTTAATAGCCAATTTAAATTTGCAGCTGATATCTTCATGCAAGTTATTTTACTAGATATAWGTTTTCTCCACGTAAGTCTTCTATCTAGGTGATTACCAAGATTAGTTACCTCATTCGATTGGGGTACTAAAATATTGTTCATTTTTACTGTCGGACACATTTTTTGTCTTAAGGAAAACGTAACATGTTTACACTTTTGTTCATTCACATTTATACGCCAGTTGGCCAGCCATTCTTCGAAAAACCTTAAGCTCTCGGCTAGTATTCTTGATGCTATTATGTAGCATTTGTTACGGCTCACTATAGCTGTCTTGTCCGCAAAAGTTGAAGTTAATACATTGTTAGCTGATGGAAGATCTGCTGTATATATGATGTAAAGTGTTGGGCCTAAAATCCCCTACTTCTATCTTCCATTCCCTATAAGTTTTCTACTTTTTAATARCTGAACAGTACTCTCTGTGCTCAAATGCTTTTATTTTTTCGTTAGTAATTCTATTTACTTGCTCTATCGTGCTGTGTTTTTTACGAAACCCGAATTGGTGCGTTGCTATTATATTATTTTCGTGGAGGAAAGGAGTCATCTTCGATGGCAATAATTTTTCAAATATTTTAGAAAGACAGGGTAGAAGACTGATTGGTTTGTATGAAGACGGCTGTGTTAAATATTTCTAAGGTTTGTCTATCAAGATAAGATGCGACTTTTTCCATCAACTAGGATAGTATCCGAGATAAAGAATTGCAGTAAAGAGCACTTCTGCTTCAATATTTGGTAACTCAATTAGCATTTTTGGAGTAATAATAGGTTGTCAAAAAAGTCTTGTGGTATTTTCGCTAGTTGGCGCTGAGAGTGTGTAGTTCTAGTTTTATTCGTCGCATCAGGTCATGCTACCCTTTTTGGAAAGCTCACTTCACGCGCTAACACGTGTTTGATTGGTTGTCGTTTCCTTTAAGTCGTTCGTGAATTATATCGTCGCAAACATCGAGCAAAATAAAGAGAAAATACGGCATATTTTGCGGTACTTCTACGATAAAGGCAAAAATGCATCTCAAGCCGCCAATAAAATTTGTACAGTTTATGGACCCGATACAGTTTCCATTTCCACCACAACGATGGTTTCAATGTTTTCGTTCTGGTGTAGAGGTGGTCGAAGATGCGCCACGCTCCGGAAGGCACGTCTTCGAAAATTGGGATAAAATCGGTGAATTGGTCGAAAGAGACCGGTATAGTAGCAGCCGTAGCATCGGTCAAGAGCTAGGCATGGTCATCAAAAAAATTTTACGAACAACTGAAAATTCAATAAAAAAAATACTGCAAGACTTTTTTGACAACCTAATATTATCATGTCCTGGTGACTTTTTTGAGTTAAGTTCTTTTATTATTCTAGTAACTTCTGAAGTAGAAGTCCTAATAGACACATGCGACTCGTTCGCGGTATTGGGCAAGGTTGGCAACTTAAAKTTGTTCTTTGGTCAATTGGGTTGAAATGCCTTTCCTAGGTGATTTGCAAAAGAATTTGCCTTAACCTCATCGCTACGTACCCAATTACCATTCAAATGTCTTAGAGGCATCTTGGAATGCTGGAATGGCTTGAAAGACTTTTGTGCTTTCCAAAGGGAGTTTTTTGCATTTATTTTGTAATCAATATTGATGTGACTGCTGATATACTTTCTATACTTCAACCAGTTAGTTTTATGTGATGATCTGTTCGTATATCTTTATTAGTACAGGAGCATGATCAGATGATAAATCTGTACATGTATTAGCTGTCATAAGCGATCTATTTATACTTTTGACTACAGCAAAATCTATTAAGTCTGGTATTTTTTTCTATCAGTCGGTTTACCAGGTGATATTATATCCAGATTATTATGCCTATTCGTGTTTATATCCTTAAATTGAGAACACGCAATAGTTTTGTGTTCATGGCTAGAGCAAAGAACACAAGAAAGATTAGTGATTGCGAATGATGAGTTTTGTCCACGAGTTGTAATACGAGTCAGTTTGGTGGACTCGAGCTTACGGTGTGACGAGGAGTCAGACGTATGCAGAACTGTGTTGTTAAATGAGATTGTTACGATTTACTGTACCACGGGCCTGAATTTGTCGAATTGGGTGTTTCCCGGAGTCAATCTAAGATTTATTGGGTATGAGGGTAAATTATCAATGCTTKTGTTGATAATTTAAAATCTGCGTTTAAGAGGGAGAAAAGTGTGATTTCACAAATAATCTTTGGTGTTGCTCAAAACTGCATTGATTAGCCCAATAACTTAGGCTAATACTGAGTGGGTAGGTATATCCAAACTTCGTAGAATTCTTCCAGATATAAATGTGGCTTCCGATCCCGGATCATTGAAAGCTGTCGTGGCATTGCAGTTCCGAAAAATATCTGCTTCCTACTTACGTTGGGTGGGTCTTGAATATCGAAAGATAAATATGTTATGTAAACCTAACTCTATGAAAAATACAATATCAAATGCAAATATAGTTTAGTTAGTCCCCTAATTAAAAATGAGGAATGCACTGAGACCTTTGTATTCTTCCCCTCACTATTTTTTTGATCTATTCTCACTAAAGCATAACCCGTACTCTATGATATTTTCTAGAGTCAATTCCTGAGGGTTTGGTTTTTGATCCCAAATCCTCTGCAGCAATTTCTTCTGTTGCTTTTGAGTAATAGGTAATCCACTGAAAGGTAATATTTCTCAGTTACTAGCTTAAAGCCGATTCCTCCCAATTTCATTTACTGCTCATTCTGAGGTGGCCGTCCGTTTTAGTCTTTCGTTTTCCAGCACATCTAACTCTGTTGCGCTCATGTCAGCACAAATATCAACAAAGACGAGGACTGTCCTATTTCCGGATTGCAATCACTTTGTGGAATTCAAAAGCTGTGATCTATTTACATCGGCTATCAGCTGAAGAGCACAGAGATCAAAATCCTCTATTATAGAGAGAATATTATATATATTCTCCATATTGTGACTTTGTTTCCATGCTTGAAAAAGTTTGAGTGGAATGAAGAAGTTATCGCTATCACAGGGGCCAACTTTGCATGGAGGTATCTCAAGATCAAATGAATCGCGGTTTGGAGAAGTTAATATCGAGAAACTAATAAAGATTACAAAATCGTGTCTTCAAGAGTAATTTAAAAACTCAGCTANGATTTACTGTACCACGGGCCTGAATTTGTCGAATTGGGTGTTTCCCGGAGTCAATCTAAGATTTATTGGGTATGAGGGTAAATTATCAATGCTTTTGTTGATAATTTAAAATCTGCGTTTAAGAGGGAGAAAAGTGTGATTTCACAAATAATCTTTGGTGTTGCTCAAAACTGCATTGATTAGCCCAATAACTTAGGCTGATACTGAGTGGGTAGGTATATCCAAACTTCGTAGAATTCTTCCAGATATAAATGTGGCTTCTGATCCCAGATCATTGAAAGCTGTCGTCGAATATCGATATGGATTATTTTTTTACCAAGACCATTGCAGTTTACCAAGACCAAGACCATATCTGCTTCCTACTTACGTTGGGTGGGTCTTGAGTTATTGATTTAGTGAAATRTATAGTGGTAGTGTAAGCTCGGCCGATTCGTAACAGGGTTCCAACTGGTAGCTTCTAGTACTTCTGGAGTGTATCCGTCAGTGTCAGCAGACGTGTCCGAAAGATAAATATGTTATGTAAACCTAACTCTATGAAAAATACAATATCAAATGCAAATATAGTTTAGTTAGTCCCCTAATTAAAAATGAGGGATGCACTGATACCTTTGTATTCTTCCCCTCACTATTTTTTTGATCTACTCTCACTAAAGCATAACCCGTACTCTATGATATTTTCTAGAGTCACTTCCTGAGGGTTTGGTTTTTGATCCCAATTCCTCTGCAGCAATTTCTTCCGTTGCTTTTGAGTAATAAGTAATCCACTGAAAGGTAATATTTCTCAGTTACTAGCTTAAAGCCGATTCCTCCCAATTTCATTTACTGCTCATTCTGAGGTGGCCGTCCGTTTTAGTCTTTCGTTTTCCAGCACATCTAACTCTGTTGCGCTCATGTCAGCACAAATATCAACAAAGACGAGGACTGTCCTATTTCCGGATTGCAATCACTTTGTGGAATTCAAAAGCTGTGATCTATTTACATCGGCTATCAGCTGAAGAGCACAGAGATCAAAATCCTCTATTATAGAGAGAATATTATATATATTCTCCATATTGTGACTTTGTTTCCATGCTTGAAAAAGTTTGAGTGGAATGAAGAAGTTATCGCTATCACAGGGGCCAACTTTGCATGGAGGTATCTCAAGATCAAATGAATCGCGGTTTGGAGAAGTTAATATCGAGAAACTAATAAAGATTACAAAATCGTGTCTTCAAGAGTAATTTAAAAACTCAGCTAATGGAGGCTATTTGTTTCTATAGCTGAGCAACTGTAGGCATTAAAAAAACCTTCGATTGGCTAGGGGGAGAGCAATAAGAGAACACTCATTAATTCTTTTATTAACATATAGAAGAGCACAKACACCGATCTTATGTTCTTATATTTATAAATGGTTCCGCTGATAGTAGAATATCAAAATAATTACTAGAGGTGGTTTAAAACTGTGGCCATTTATGAAGTATTAAATCGTTATGGATGGAGTAAGGTCCATAACATAGTTTTCCATATTTAAACCTATTCAATCATCCTTATAACAAACTAAACATAAGGAAATATATCAAAGTTATATTCATTACTCAGCTGGATAACTAGGTTCGGAATTTATTCAATTTAGTTTCGGTGTTCATTTTGTATTCATTACATAAATATTTAGCCTTGGATAATCCTACGTCTTCTGACAACACGTCTGCCGCCATTGCCGGCGTTAACGGCGCTAACGGCGTTGCCGCCATTTGCGCGCCGTGTTCTTCTAATGATCCTGAGTCTTCGGGTGGTTCTTCTTCTTCGTGTAGTTCTTCTTCTTCTCCTTGTAGTTCTTCTTCGAGTAGTTCTTCTTCTCCTCCTTGTAGTAGGAGTAGCATTGGCCGCTGCTGTTGTTGTTGTGGCAGTGGAGGAGGTGGAGGCGGTGGYCGCTGCYGTAGTTGTAGTAGCACCAGCTGCTGTTGTTGTGGTAGTAGCACCAGCTGCTGTTGTGGTAGTGGTGGCAGCACTAGCTGCGGTAGTAGTAGTTGTAGTAGCATTCTGCGCCTGTACATATGTCAGGCAGGCCGCTATGGCAAGGAATAATATAAAGTGAGGTTTCATTTTGAAAGAAGTTAACTATTCAGTTCGTAGAAATGAACGTCTGTTGATGAAAACCTTAGTCTCAGCGGCTTTTATAGTAAGTGTTCAAAGTAAAACACGCTGGCACGCACTAATACGCGTATTTGCATAGTTGCTTTGCAAAATTTTTATTTACATTAATTTCTTTTATTTTTTCGTAGTTAAAAAAACTGTTGAAATATATTYTATGGCTTTTAAAATGATCATCTGTTTTAAGTATCAAGTTCATTTTTAAGCCGCTGTCTCATACCCGCAATTTTGATATAGTAGTTTGTGGAAATAAGAGTTTCCTTTAATGTGACAAAATAGTTCCTTTTCCGAACTCTTAATATTGAGTGTGTTTCGACTTTAAAAAAATTTTATTTTGCCAAGAATAACACACTTTTTTTTTTCAAATGTTTCCGATGAAGATATCGAAACATAGTTAATGTGTATAGATAATGGCAACTGCATCCTGAATTTAACTTCTGAACATTTCTAGGTCCTGAATGTAAGGAYTTCATTGCCTATCGTACTTACCGTTCGCTTTATACCTCATATATCGGCCAATATCTAAGATAACTTAGCAAACTTTAGTCTAATASAGCAGTAACGATCTGCAGATGATTAAAATTCAAAGGCTAAAMGAAGTATTACGACGATTCAACAGAGTTTTGTTAGGCAGACACTCGTTTATCAGAAAGAGACTCTTTGTTTTTATTTTAGACCTTAAATGCCATAGATCAAAGGCACTTTGTGCGAAGCTTTGTCCCGATATATTAATTGCTGTCCGAGTCGTATACTGGAAAGTGAAAAAAAAGGTAGCTGTGGTTGTAGTCCTATTTGGCTTGTTTTCGCTCTGGGACATAGGAATGTCACTTTATTGGTCGATATCGGTCGGGTGGGTCCTGAGATATGGGCTCTTACGAAATGTGGGGGTGCCGCGTCCATCCTTCAAGTCCGGTTATAAAGTCCTTTTGCATCGTCATAAGTTGAAGTCTCTGTCGAATTTAATTATTTCAATAATTTATAGTGCTTTTTGTACATTTTAACAAAACCCTTATATTACGAGTGGGGGTGGTAATCTTAATGAAATGTTTATGATAAAGATAAGTAAAGGAGGGAGATGAGGATATGAACAATTTGACCAAATTTTTTGGGACTGTCTCACATTATGTTATACGTGACATTCGCATATCTTAGATTAATATATATTGCTTAATTTATATTTAATCAATGGGGTAATGGGGTAAAGGGAAGATTTGGACAATATTACTAATGATTGCACTAATGCTTATTACATAAAATGTACTGCATTTCAATTGGCAGTATATTTACAATACGGATTTCTCTAAAGAAATGCTGTCGAAAACATTTATACAATATAACGATTAAAAAGCTCGTTTTGCGAAATTGAAGAATATGTAAACGGTTTATTAGATTAAGTAGTAATAGAAAACGTTTTGTTCCTGAAACGGTTTTGTTTATATTTATTTAGCTTTTAATAAATATTGAATATTTGAGTACGGCAAATGATTTTAGAAAAAAGTGTGTCAAGGTATGTTGACGTGTGGGGCCGATTCCGTTTAAATAAAGAGAATTAGTGTTTGTATTTCAACCTTATAAATTTCTATTTTATACAAGTATTCAAGGTTAAATTTGGGTTTAATATACATACATATACTATATACATAAATAATGCTTTGTGAACATATACGATAAATGTTAATTGTTTCATGTATATTCATTTAATAATTAAACTAGTTATATTATAAGAAGGTTAATGTGGTTTTAGGTTTTTTCCTTCTGTCTATGTAATTTATCCGTCTTCTCTTGTATAATCTCGTGAGGTAATATCCACTTTTCCTTGTGTTCAAATGTCCTACGCTGTTTTATATTTCTATGAACATTTTTATGTTTGCTTTTATGTGTTTTGTTTTAATACTTTTGCAACATGTTGCTACAGAGTATAATAGTTTTGTTTATTTAACGACTATCTGCATCATCAAAAACTAAACAAGATATATAGATACAGGGTTATATTTATGTTCAATGATCAGGATGACGATACGAACTGGAATCCAGGAGATTTTCTCTCTGGGCGTCCGTCTGTCCGCACAAGCTGCACCTTGAGCAAAAAATGAGATACAGTAAGTAAACCTGTCACATTGGTTGGCTGGCAAATAAATTATGAATGAATTCGTAGATGAGCACTAATTGGTAATTAAAGGAAAGTCTAAAAAATGCCGTAACTACTTGATTTAGATGTAGAAAGAATCGCACCTTTGAGCCAAAGTAAACATGACTTACCAAAATAAAAAAGAGCAGAACAAATGTTTTTGGGCAAATTCTTTTTTCCCAAACATAAAAGTCGCCCTGTGCCATGTCAGGTAAATAATAAAATATGATTTTTGGTCAAATAATCGTCCTTCGAATGTTTGATTCTGAGCAATTTTTGGTATTCAGTCAATTTGTGCGGAACAAATAGTACACACTCCTTTCGGAAGGCTAAATGTTTGGTCAAAATGCGATAAATGAATGTTTTGGAATGTTTGTCAATTCCATTTCAATGATGATTTTGGATCATCATCATAAACTTTTTTCATCAATTGAAGCGTTTCTGTAAAAGTTTAAACAATTTTAAAACAAAATTTTCGAAGCACATTTTCGCACCGATAACACAAGCATACTGACACTTAAAACGCAAAAACTTTACTTCCAATCAATGAAATGTCATGAAATTCTCACTGGATAGTCGATAAAGATAGCATATTCTAAAACATCAGTCGCTGTGTTATATAGATGGCCCCACAAAGGGGTGCTAGATTCAAAAATTCTGTTTACTTTGGAACAATCCTTATAAGAGTCGGGGTCAAAATCAGACATTTGTCGTTGCACTGCCCTCCTTCTTTTCATATTGACCTTCCTATGTCGCAGTGTGAAAATGTACGATATCATACTACAACCACGCCTGCTTCCCATATAACACAATTTTAATTCCGTTTGATCTTTCTTTCCAGGATAGAAATTAGGACGCAAAATTTAAAAGAAAAATTTACACGAATAACGCCTTTGAAGTATGCCACGATCTGATCAAAAATCCTTCGAATCTAACCACGACTAATGAAATCTCTAAACCCAAATATGCGTCTACCATCTAGTTGATTTTTGTTCGTAGGATATATATTTGAATTGCAGAGAGAATTCTGATAATAGTATGTCTGTGTGTCAAAAATGGGTTGAATCTAATAAATACTTTCCATGGCTCCCATATACATAACACAACGATCAGGTCGCATTACACCGCATACATCGGTCAACATGAGAGTTATCTGATTGAATATTAGAGAGCGTACTTTATTCTTTACTGCGTATATTAGCTTGGGTTCTGATTCTCTGGTTGAGGTCTTATATGCTAAGAGATCGTCTCAGTGTGAAATTTTCGAAAAATCGATTATAATGTAACAAATTATCGAATGGTATGCACTGTAGTTAACATTCTCTCAAATTTTGAACTCGAAATTTGAATTATTACGGTCGCCACAGCGTTTTGTGTACAGAATCGGGAACGTTGAGACTCCAATTTTTAAACGCGTTTTCCTCAGAATGGTGTTTTAAGAACAGTTTTCACTCTCAAAGGAGGAATTTTAAAGATATATAGTTCCAAATGAGCCTAATTCCTATGGAGGCGTGGTTTTTTAAATTTTCCTATTTTTTTCGACGAAAATCTGCCGAAAAAAACGGTAAAATTCGATACTTTTTGTTCAAGCCGTCGCGATTTTGTCAAATTTCAAAACATGAGCTTCCATAGCGTGATAACGACTTTTCGACAGATTAATAATCTTTTTGAAACTTTCATCAAAATTGCGGCCGAAATCGTAGACATCCAAAGGACCTTTTTTTTTTACATGTCTTTTCAACAATTTATTTAACTACTTTACACCCAATAAATAAAAAATCATTTTATATTGGGCACGAATGTATTTATTTATACAAAAAACCGGGCCGATTAGTTACTTTCAACATTAAAAAATAAATTGCGAAAATCGAGATGAGACGATACCTTAAATTACAAATTCTTGAAAAATTTGATGTCCGTGGTTTGAGTAAATGCAAAAATAGTGTGTAATATGGTCCCAGTTGGATTACTACCACTGTGCCATTTTAGGGGTTGAACATCGTCTCACAATATTGTTGTTTGTGTAACTTTTAGATTATAATTGCATTACATTCTATTTAGTATTTCTCAGCATCAGGTGAGTCAATTTGAATGACTTTTTTTTTTTTTTTTTTTTTTTTTTTTTTTTTTTTTTTTTTTTTTTTTTTTTTTTTAATTTTTTTTTTTTTTTTTTTTTTTTTTAATTTACACATTCACTCGCCCACAGACCTCTGTTCCCCTCCCGGACGGAGTGTTCTGCTCTATAGAATTTGAGATCTCTAGCTGGGCTCTAAGCTACCGGGGGGTCGGCAGGTCGCGGATAGCCGAACGGCCTGTAGCAGCAGGTCAGTTGCGAAATAAGTTAAAACGAATAAGCAATCCTCGACGATGAGCGGCAGGAGTGGAGGGTGCGGCATAAAAGCTTGCAAATCCGCTGAAGCTCCTGTGACTGTGGCGAATCGACACCGCCTCATAGAAATACGTGTCCCACTCATCATATTTCATGTGCTT
The DNA here is from genome assembly GCF_001853355.1 of Bactrocera latifrons. Lineage (NCBI taxonomy): Eukaryota > Metazoa > Arthropoda > Insecta > Diptera > Tephritidae > Bactrocera > Bactrocera latifrons. The sequence continues at coordinate 18,291 of NW_017537101.1, read as the reverse complement.
GATGAACAATAAAAATCCGCGACGGACCCACAATGGGCGGCTTCCTGGTCAGCGTCTGCTCACCATGTTATGTGCGGCTGTCATCAAAAAATGAACGGTCCACACCGCGGCGAACTGGGAGTCCCTCATAGTGTCACCAGTGATTTCTCTCCTGGCGGGTTGGAAAATGTTATGAGAGCATGCTCTGTGGAAGTGTCTGCTGCAGTGTGTATCAGGAACCAGCCCCTTCGGGCCCTGCTCAAGGACTGTGCATTGGACGCAAGATTAGTAGCCTACATTACCCGTCCTTGTTTTCCGGACTGGTAAAGCGAAGGACAAGTCTCAGGGAACTGGGGTCGGGGCAGTGTCCCCGAGCGTACCCCCGTTCCTGTTCATTTAGGACTGTCAGGAAAAATTATACGTTGCAGAAATTAGGGAAAAATGTGACGCAGATAAGAAAGACGGCAAAAGGCCAAATTCTGTTAGAGCTGAAAGAGGCCCAGATGAAGAGCACGGGGGTCTTCAAGACCGAATTAAGTAAATTGTTGGGAGAAAATGTACAGCTCTAACTCACGAGGTTCTTATAGAAATACGTGATCTTGATGAAATCACAACGAAAGAGGACATTACTGAGGTAATACGCCTACAAGTAAACGAGTTGAGCAATTCTGATATAAACTCGATTAAGATCATCAGAACGGCATAGCTCGAATTCAAACTGCCGAGGTAAGCCTACCCGCGTTGGAAGCAAGAATATTGCTTGATGCAGTTGAAAATAGGCTGGGTAGTGCGCAGAAAAAGGGCGAAGCATGATCCGTGTCATGTGTGGAGAAACTGGACACTTTGCGAAGTCGTGTCATGTGTGGAGAAACTGGACACTTTGCGAAGTCGTGTCATAGAAACCCGCCATGCAGTTAAATGTAAAAAAAAAGTAGGGATAACATCGAACACCAAGTAGGAAAAGTATCCTCTCTATCAAACGGCGTGTAAAAAGATCACATAATGAGAGTCATGCAAATCAATCATAACCACTCTGAGGCTGCACATGAACTTCTTAAGTAGACGGTTTGCGAGGAAAAGGTCGATGTAGCTATCTTGTACAAAATTATAAGCGGTGCGACATGGATTTCTGACAACACAAACACACGAGCGAAAATCTATGGGATCAATTTCTATAGCTGCTACATACCGCCAAGCATATCGCAGATTGATTTTGAAAAAATCCTGGACGAACTAGTCAGAGAAACTCTGTCTATTACGAGAAACGTGATAGCAGGCGATTTTAATGCATGCGCGATGGAGTGGGGTAGCATCTGCACAAATAGGCGTGGATATGCTCTACTAAAGATGCTCAACATACGTTCGAGAAGAACGGACGGGGATCAGTCATTGACATAACCTTCGCTAGCAGTTCTCTGGCACGGACAATAAGGTGGCAGGTGTGCGACATATACACACAGTGACCACCATGCTTTTATGTTCGAAATCGAACACTCGGTGCAAAATCGAAGGAATATGTCCACTAAGAAAGTACAGAGAAAAGGATGGAAGATGGAAACCATGGACGCTGAACTCTTCAAACTYATGTTAGATGGTCATCTAACATTTGAGGAAGACATAAATCCACAGGCGGAGACCCTAGTCCGGCACGTCATTAAAGCATGCGACGCTTCTATGAGTAGGAAGAAAAATGGCGCTAATAGAAAGCCTGCTTACTGGTGGAATGAGCMGATCGGCACATTAAGGAAGGAATGCCACACAGCGATTAAGTGATCTAAAAGGAGCCGGAGACTCGCAGAATTAGGCGAATGCTTTAAAAACAACGTGATCTCAAAAAAGCAATTAAAAAAAGTAAATCCCACTGCTGTAAGGAACTCTGCGGAAAAACCGACGATGGGATGATGCTGACAAGCTGGTAAAGTCGAAGGTCAGAGGTGGCATAGGACAGGCACCGACGTGCCCAGCGCTATTGAAAACCGTTGTGAAAACTCTATTCCCCGCACAGCCTCTAGAGAATCGAACGGCGCGAGCGCAAGAACCTGCTTAAACGGAATATACAATAGTCATTGATGTGGAGTTAATAGAATCGGCAGAAAGATTTGGCAATGCCAAAGCACCAGGTGTAGATGTTGTTCCAAGTAAGGCTTTAAAGAGTGCTTTTAAGCACTTTGCGAAGCCCCGAAAACCTGAAAAAGCAGAGACTGGTGTTGTTGCAGAAGCCAAATAAACCAGCGGGAGGGCCCAACTCATATCGACCGCTCTGTGTGCTGGATATGACTGCCAAGAATCTAGAGCGGATAATCTGTGCACGATTAGAGCTGCATCTATAAAAGGACGGAGAGAAAGGTCTATCTGACAGCCAATATGGATTCCGCAAACAGAGATCCAGCACTGATGCGATTAAGGTGCTTACTGACATAGCTCACAAGGCAATAGAGGGTAAAAGATGGCTTCTTGGTACAAAAAAATACTACGTAGTAGTCACGTTTGACGTTAAAAACGCATTCAATTGGGCATACTGGTTAAAGGACATTAGACCACTAGAACGTAACAAAAGCCCGGCTTACTTGATTAGGATCCTATCCAGCTACTTGTGTGACCGTTTATTACTGTATGATACGGATGACGGACAAAAAACATATAGGGTAACGGGCGGAGTTCCACAAGTTTCTGTGCTTGGCCCACTGTTGTGAAACGTATTGAACGACGGGGTGCTATGTCTCCTTCTCCCGAAGTAGTTACAGATAATCGGGTACGCGGATGATATTGCCATAGCAGTAGTAGCAAAATAACTGGAACAACTTGAGTACCTCTGCAATGAAGCGGCGTTAACGATTAAAGAGTAGCTCACGGCAACAAAACTTTAACTCGCTGGGCAAAAAACTGAAGTTGTCCTAATCACAAGCAGGAAAAAGCTCGAAGACATTAAATTAAATATTGACGGCCACAGTATAATGACCCAGGAGGCACTACAGTACCTAGGAGTGCTTATTGACAATAGACTTAGCTACTAGATGCATATCGAAAAGGTGTGTAGAAAGCAGCACTTGTAACGGCCGCCCTACCAAGAACCAACATTGGAGGACGAAGACAAAATAGGAGAGCGCAATTGGCCAAGGTGAGCCAATCAATTCTGATGTATGCGGCGCCCATATGGGGACCAGCATTACAGCAAAAGACATATGCTAAGAAAGCGAAATTTTCAATGCGGCTTAGTGCCATAAGGGTCATGTGTGCATTTCGTACGGTATCCCACGAAGCTTTTGGTGTTTTAGCAGGCATCATGCCACCAGAGATAATGGCCATAGAACTCAAAAAAGTATATGACAGGTCTGGAGATGGACCCCTGTCACATTACACTCTACAGCTCTTCTCTTACGTTCCAGATTACGGGTCTGAGAAATTCCCCTTGCGGGACAAGTCCAAGTTCTGTGTCGTATAATAGTACTCTGTTTTAAAATAGTTTGCCACAATTCGCAAAAAATAGGCAGGACTCTGTCAGAGCTTTAATAATGAGCTGAGTTGAAGGCATTACTAATGTTCAGAGTAATAATATTATTTGTCACCCCAACGCCACCTATTCCTTGGAAGGCTTTTTCAGCTATTTTGGTAACAGTACTTATAGAATCCACTGAACTTCGTCCTTTCCGGAAACTGAATTCAATGGAATACAATGAAATGTAAATCGTATATAAGGACCGATAAGACGAGGGTTCTTCCGGCGATTTATCAGTTTTGGGGAGAATAGATTATCCACGGATCTGGGTTTGAATAATTGGGTGTTTGATAGAGTGAATGAGTGAGTGAGTGATGTTTTTTAAAAACATTGTTTTGGATCTATTGGGTATGAGGGTAAACTATCAGTTAAAGGGGTATTCGAGTTTAGAAATTTAAAAAAATCGATTTTTTTCATAATTCGATAGTTTCGATATTCAAAAACATTTTCCTAAAAGGATTTTTCAAAACTCAAATTATTTTCAAAGTTATAGCCATTCCAGTGACGTGGCAACTAGACCAGTTGCCCGAACTATCCATCTATCTATTACTCTGCCCGAAACTTAACGTAAAACTTTAAACGCGTGTTTCTCAAGACTCCTTTTTTTGATGCGGTACCCACAATATCTCAAGTTCTAATCAGTCGATTTATTTAAAATTTGGCATGAATATTCTTTAAATATATCTCTATTAACAACAAGCAACAAAAAATTAAAGTTTTAAATTTATATTATTACAAAAAAATCGACAAAATTGAAAAATTCGTGAAAATTTTGATTTTTTTTTTTTTTGAGTAGCCGCCATTTTATGAAAAAAATTAGTTTTGCTGCTTCATGACATAGCGACATTCGTATTCATTAAGAATTTGCCATTGTTTTATTTTCCTATCTCCTATTCTTTTCTTCAAGGACGCATAACTCGATGAAATTTTTTTTTTTTAATTCTTTTAAATTTATTTTGTGTACTCTTCTAAGATCAATAAACAAATGATAATAAAAACGGTTAGTAAAAATATCTAGTGCTGTTTTTTTATTAACCTGGAGTTTTTTCTTTCCAATACTATCTTCTCGGCTCCCAACAATGAAAACCTGCCGACTACCTGGGGTGCCCCAAATAGGTTTCAGGTGTCACTCACAATTCTACATGGTTATTATTATTTACTTTTCTTTAAATTGTTACTATCCATTAATATTTCAATAAAGATTTAAGTTTAATAAATTTTTTTATAAAATAAACACAATAAATAAAATATCTGCCCCATCACAGAATCACCGTTGAGGAATCACATAGGAGAAATGGTCCAGTACAATGCACAAACCACCAAGAGCATGGACATACGAAAGCATATTGCACCCTGTGTGATGTATGTTGTTTATATCCTATATCAAATATCCTCTTAAAGAAGATTATTTAAATGTAAAATGTAGTAATTGTGGAGGAAATCACACTGCAAACTATAGGGATTGCTCTGTATATAAAGACTTAAAAACGAAATTGTCTGTCGGTAGCCAAAAGAGAAATATGTCTTTTAACGAAGTTATTAAAGTCCCTGTCAATATATCAAAACCAGGAAATCTAAAAATAATGCAACACAAGGAAGTAATGCAAACGGGATGAAAGGCAACACTGCAATTGTCCTAAAACCAACAAAATGGAAGCGTTGAAAGTATGATTTTCAACCTTACGCAATGTATAACACAATTCATGTCTACAATGGAAAATATGATTCAAGAGATAATCAAAGTATAAAACTAAGTGATCGAAACCTTTTGAAGTAAAAAATTAACGTAATAAACATTTGTATGTATATAGAATTCTAACGGTGTTAACCAACATAAATTGGAACTCATTACATTTCTGGATGACAATAATATAGATGTAATGCTATTGTCAGAAACTCATCTACGATCACGATTAAAACAATTTCTTTGTACCGGGATTTAGACTCTATGTCGTAAGCCACCCAGATGGAAAGGCACGTGGTGGAACAGCAGTGTTGGTTAGAAAACGATTAACCCACCCCGCATTAGAATATCATGCTACAGTGCAATTACAAACTACATCATTATATATAAAAAAGATAACAAAAAATCGCTGCGGAGACTTAAAACTGATGGCTATATACTGCCCCAAATTACAACCATTCAATTTTGTATTTTTCGATTAGTTTCCTCGCACTCACCGTTCGGAATTACAAGAAAAAAAGGCAACACACAATTCCGCCAAAAATTTCTCAAAATGTATTCTATTAAACTATATATACTATAAATTAACTTTTCTCGAATTGTAAAATTGGATGTTGGCACAATATTAAAAGTAGGCACTCGGGGTGAACAGCACGGCTTTCGTTAGCGGATCGCAAAATGAAGTGGAGACGATCTTGTTTCTCCGCCCCTTTTGTTCGCTTTTGGTTGTGGTGAAAAATGAAGTGGGAATGTAGTTATGTGTGATGTGGATTGTAGGTGGTGTCGAGATGAGTGTGGTGAACGAAGCGCGTTAGTGACGTATATTTTACTGCGGTGTAGTGTGGGGCAGGAGACTGAAGCTCATTTAGCCATCCGGGCCCCCTAGGCGAATATTTCAGCCTAGAAGTTCTTGCAATTGCTGGAGCTTAGGCCTGAGGTGCAGCGCGGACGGGTCGTTTGTTGCTGGCGTCGATGTCCCATTCTGTTGCCGTCGGATACGGGATGATGATGTGGTTGGCTGTCGATGGGATCGTCCATCCCGGTTTATTGGCGGTCGTCGTACTGCGCCACGGTGGTGCCAACCAGAATGCTGACCGATGTCGTGTCGGGTGGTTCGGTGCAGCATGGTGTGATGAGGCTACATACGCGCAGCCTTTGCTGTGGTGGCAATCCTTTAAAAATGGCACAGTGCATCAAACGGTGCAGTCGACGACCTGATGCGCTGCGGCTCTGCTGCTGATATCGGCGTTGACGGCAGTGCTTCCGTTCCACTATGAGGATCCATTGATGTGGTGGTTCGGGGAGCTGCGACTGGGCCAGCCGCAACTGTGGCTGCCACTTGGCGTGGCACGTGGATAGTTGAGTGAATGGTTGGCGTCGGAGCGAGTGGCATAACTGCATCCAAGTTTATCTGTGTGGAAGAGTGTTAATTTAGTTGTAACTTTGTTGCATATAGTGGATATGGGTATGGCTGCCACGTTGTGGCATAAGTGGATCGTCAAGTTGATCGACCATTGGGCTGTTCTGTTTCTTATTTTACAATATTTATTTTATCGGGTTTATTAGATGGTTTTATTGCTTACGTTCCGATCGGCGGTCGGTAAAAAGCATAGCTTAACCGTCGTCAGATTAGTATACGTGAAACATACAAAGACAGCCGCATAGCCCTTCATTAGGGTGGGAGATCTTAGCATGGACGCCTTTATTTGAAAAGGCCCAGCAAAATCGACACCTGTGATCGTGAAAGGCAGAGCGAAACTGCAGCGTTCAGGTGGAAGTGCTGCCATAATCTGCGTTCGCATTTCTTGCTTATGCATAGTGCGGATCTCGCACATGAAAATGCATTTTTTTATCTGGGGCTTGAGACGCGGAATATAATACTCTTGGCGTACCATATATTGCATGAGGCGCTGTTCGGCGTGCCACATTAATATGTGGATGTAATTCAAGAATAATGTGGCAAAAGGAGACTTCTCAGGTATTATGGTGGGATGACGTTCATTGTAAGTCAGGAATGTCTAGAAATGGATTTAATACTAAGAGTGAGCTCTTTTTATCAATCGGCTTCAGTTCTCTTAACCCTTTCGACCCCAATGTTGCCTGAGGGCAATTTCGGTAGTTCATAGGCCTACCACCAGCGTTATTTTTGGTTTTGTTTATTGAACCGATACGACAACGGTAGTCTTATGAGTTAGCATGTAGTGTGATCAAAAAAAAAAAAAAAATCACTAGTAAGCCTCACAAATGGGGGTTGAAAATGTTTACTCGTGCTGGAACGTCTGGACTTGCGTGAAATCATCGCTGTATGTTGGTGAAGGCACCTGTCAATCATATGGATTGGGAATTTCCTCGGATATAGTTCTATATTTAGCGAAAACTACTCCCAAACACAAGAACTTTATTTTGATAAATGGTTTACATCAGTAAGCCTTCTGATTGCATTGCAGGAAATGGGCGTATTCGCCACTGGTACTATACGTAAAAATCGAATAAGCAACTGCCCCTTAGTTTCAGAAGCGGAACTCTAAAAACGTGGAAGAGGATCATGAAATGTAAAACCAATCATAATATTGTATATGTAAGGTTGTTTGACAATAAGCCGGTCCAACTTATATCATCGCATATAAATCATCAACCAGTTGGCAAAAGAAACAAGTAAGGAAGGGCTAAGTTCGGGTGTCACCGAACATTTTATACTCTCGCACAATAAAGTGATAATCGATATTTCAGGCGTGGTTGTGAACCGATTTCATATTTGGTACATGTCATCAGGATATTAAGAAAATATTATGTACCGAATTTCATTGAAATCGGTCGAGTGCTTCCTGAGATATGGTTTTTGGTCTATAAGTGGGCGACGCCACGCCCATTTTCAATTTTTAAAAAAAGCCTAGATGCAGCTTCCTTCTGACATTTCTTCCGTAAAATTTAGTGTTTCTGACGTTTTTTGTTAGTCGGTTAACGCACTTTTAGTGATTTTC
>NW_017537101.1:7897-9531 GCF_001853355.1 Bactrocera latifrons | reverse complement strand
GAAGTGGTATATACGAATTTTTTATTGGTGTCTGGGAACGTCTGTTGCAATGCGTGGCTGCTTTACAGAAACCATTTACATTTGCTTCATCCGAAACAGAAACACATTCCCCTAATAAAATTTCAACTGGAAATTGCTGATGCCCTTTTGCAATCTACGTCTTCTGCAGTTTCTATGCTATGCAGAGGCTAGCCTCAAGCGACTTGTGCTTTATACTCATGATGTAACATAAACAAAAAATATGAAAGTGGTACAAGACAGAAAGATGCACAAGTAGAAATCGATGTTCCACTTGTAATGTCAAGCATCATTTGTTCCTGGTTTTGGGCCAGACATTTCGAGTAAAGTCAACCGGGTATTCGAAARCACTGATATCGGTTATTTGGGGCTAGGTCAAGTTTTCGGCCATTTTTATCCATTTTAGGCACAACGATACACTGYTATGAGTAAAACACGCTCTCTAATTTTGATTAGAATAATTCTCATGTTGGCCTTTATAAGCGGTATAAAGTGACCTTGAAGTTCGAAAMTCGTTTTATTAGGTATGTGGGAGCTAGGGAAAGTCTTGACCCGACTCAACCCATTTTGTTTTGCATAGACATGCTATTATCAGAACTCGTCCTGCGTTTAAACTATATATTTCACACATTGAGCGACATCAAAAGTCAACTATACATTATGCAGTACCTAGCGATTTGATTAGTCGTGGTTCGACACAAAAAATGTGTGGTAAGATGGTGGCATACTTTAAAGGCACTATTCGCTTGCTTTAGCTTATTTAAATTTTAAGCACACTGGTGCGACCCTTAGATTTTCCTTTAATGCAATTTGTTGGGCGTGACAGTGCGACAATTACGCCCATCTATGAACACATTTTTACTTTTTTTTCCAGTCAACCTATTTGCCAAATTTATTTACTATATTTCACTTTTTACTCAAGGTACAGCTTGCACGGACAGACGGACGGACCGACAGACAAACAATCACTCGGTTCGAACTCGTCTCGTCATACTGATCATTGACCATGTATACCATATATAGTATGTAACCCTATATCAACTTATCTCGAATAGTTTTAGGTGACACAGACAACCGTTAGGTGAATAAAACTATTACATTCTGTAGCAACATATTACCTCACGAGACTATACAAGAGAACACGGATAAAATACATAGACTGAAGGATAAAGCCTAACACCACATTAACCTTCYTATAATATAACTAGTTTAATTATTAAATGAATATACATGAAACAATTAACATTTATCGTATATGTTCACAAAGCATTATTTATGTATATAGTATATGTATGTATATTAAACCCAAMTTTARCCTTGAATACTTGTATAAAATAGAAATTTATAAGGTTGAAATACAAACACTAATTCTCTTTATTTAAACGGAATCGGCCCCACACGTCAACATACCTTGACACACTTTTTTCTAAAATCATTTGCCGTACTCAAATATTCAATATTTATWAAARGCTAAATAAATATAMACAAAACCGTTTCAGGMACAAAACGTTTTCTATTACTACTTAATCTAATAAACCGTTTACATATTCTTCAATTTCGCAAAACGAGCTTTTTAATCGTTATATTGTATAAATGTTTTCGACAGCATTTCTTTA
>NW_017537101.1:0-6842 GCF_001853355.1 Bactrocera latifrons | reverse complement strand
TACAGCAGCGGCCACCGCCTCCACCTCCTCCACCCCCACAACAACGACAGCAGCAGCGACCAACACAACTACAAGGAGGAGAAGAAGAACTACTCGAAGAAGAACTACAAGGAGAAGAAGAAGAACTACACGAAGAAGAAGAACCACCCGAAGACTCAGGATCATTAGAAGAACAAGGCGCGCAAATGGCGGTAATGCTGTTAGCGCTGCTAACGCCGGCAATGGCGGCAGACGTGTTGTCAGAAGACGTAGGATTATCCAAGGCTAAATATTTATGTAATGAATACAAAATGAACACCGAAACTAAATTGAATAAATTACGAACCTAGTTATCCAGCTGAGTAATGAATATAACTTTGATATTGATATATTTCCTTATGCTTAGTTTGTCATAAGGATGATTGAATAGGTTTAAATATGGAAAACTACGTTATGGACCTTACTCCCTCCATAACGATTTAATACTTCATAAATGGCCACTTTTTTAAACCACCTCTAGTAAGTATTTTGATATTCTACTATCAGCGGGACCGTTTTTAAATATAAGAACATAAGATCGGTGTCTGTGCTCTTCTATATGTTAATAAAAGAACACAACACTCATTAATACTCGTGTCAGCATAGTGCTCTCCTCCTAGCCAATCGAAGGTTTTTTTAACGCCTAGAGCTGCTCAGCTATAGAAACAAATAGCCTCCAGTAGCTGAGTTTTAAAATTACTCTTTAAGGCACCTTTTTGTAATCTTTATTACTTTCTCGATATATCTTCTCCAAACCGCGATTGATTTGATCTTGAGATACCTCCATGCAAAGTTGGCCCCCGTGATAGCGATAACTTCTTCATTCCATTCAAACTTTTTCAAGCATGGAAACAAAGTCAAAATATGGAGAATATATATGTAGGATCAAGAGAAGGTGATGCTTTATGCTTGACGTCCAATCGCAGAAGAATTTATTTTTTATTCTTTATAACTTAAGAACTAGTAAGAATATAATAATAAAAGGAGTGAAGGATTAAAATATATATATTTTATGTATATATACGATAGCGTTGCCTTCAGGAGTTAGGTAGAGTTGTATTTTAGGAGTGCCACGCCGAAGATTAAATTAACGCCGTAATGATCATTCGAGGTTGCCACTATACTCCGCTCCTAGACACTCCGTGTAGTGGCGATGAAAGCTGGTCTTAAACGATCTATTGAAACTTTAACCCATTTACAGCCAATGGTCGATTTGTCGACCAGCAACTTTGAAAAATCGCCGCGTCGAAAATTATCGAGATATGTCTTGAAGGCAATAATTGTGTGTCATCTTGCATCGTTCAGATCTGGAAAAAAAATTTCTTTTACTAATTAATTAATTTTTTTTTTTTTAATTTCATCGGGATTTTATCGTAAGACCCAGTTTTTTCACATTTTTTTTAAAAATTCGGAAAAAATGGACAATTTTTGAAAAAAAAAAAAAATAAGGTTTCCTATATATTGTAGTGTTCGTCGCATACTTCACGCAGAATGTATTTTTCAGCAGATCGGTTGCAGTATAGAATAATAAGGAATGCACAAAATTAACTGCTTGATAAATCGACCACCATCCGAAAACGATACGACAAATATTTCCACTTCACTATTTTTGTGTCCTTATATCTAGGAAGTTAACATAATGCATGCGAACTTTAAACTAATGAGTGTAAATGTTTATTGTTGTTTCTATTATTATTTAGGAGAAATAAAGAAATTAATGTAAAGAAAGGTTAAAGGAAAGATCAATTAGCAAGTATGGAAATTATCAAATGAGTAAGACAGGTAAAGAAAGATTGAAGAGAGAAGTATATGTTATTGGTAATGGGAGTACTAGTATATGACTGTTTGTATTAGAAAAAAATTGCTAAGTTCGCCAAAGTGACCCCTTGGAATATTCGTTTGAATAAGAAATTCATGCAGTTTGGCATATTCTCACATAATCTGTCTATCGATGAGCAGATGATTGCTTACTACGGCCGTCATTCTTGCAAAATGTTTATCAAAGAAAAACCTATTCGATTTGGCTTCAAACACTGGGATTTATGTTCGTCTGATGGCTATTTGTATTCGTTCATTCCGTACAGCGGTGTAAATGAGAATCGGTAACCCGAACACAAAAACTGCGGCTTAGGTAAAATGGTCGTACTAAAGTTTTTGAAACAACTTGACGATCCACGTGAACATTGTGTTGCGTTTGACAACTTCTTCACTTCTCATAAATTGATGAGTCACCTCTTTGGGATATTATGCTACCGGAACTATTCGTGACAATCGTACGAATAAAGCGAAACTTACTGACGTGTCATCATCTAAGAAGAAAGAACGCGGCTGGTTAGACATTTGTTCGAAACAATAATGTGCTGATAGCCCGATGGAACGACAATTCTGTTGTGACCATTGCATCGAATCATAAGGCAATTGAAACACTGCAACGTATGAAGCGATGGAAAGGCGGCAAGAAATAGTATCTTGATATGCCACACATCGTAAAAGCATACAATAATCGAATGGGTGGTGTTGAACTCTTCGATATTGACATGAACAATTATCGAATTCGCGTTCGGGGAAAAAAGTGGTATTGGCCACTGATAGCAAATGGATTTGGTACTGCAATGGAATGCACAAGAATGTCACGCACCACCGAAAGATCGCACAAAAAATATAACTATTGGATCAATTACGGTTCCGTATTTATGTTGCAGAATCTTTGCTTCGAATGGCAATATCGTCGATGTCGTCCTCGGAGACGTTGACTCCACAGTCAACAGCTGTTCGAAAATCTGGGCTCCTGGAAGACAAAGTTGGGCATGGCATTAACAAATTAGAGAAGCCTCGTCGTTGTCAAAATTGTCACAAACATTCGCCATATAAATGTACAAAATCCGATATACATATGTATGTATGTAGATGTTTTGTGCTTCAATCAATTCCATGAAATATAAAGATAAGATATTATGGAACTTTCAAGAAAATTTTTTCAAAACTTACAAACTTATGACGTGTATCTTTTGTTGTAAAAAAATTAATGTGAAATTGAAAACTTGAACGAAATAAATGTTTTGAATGATAAATTCTAATACAACACAGTTTCACTTTAGTAAGTATCGTTTTCGGCTGATGGTCGATTTTTCGTCCACATTCCCGTGGCTAAACGGCTTAGTGCAAAAATCCCAAAAAATGTAAAGCATTGAGTTTTTTTCATACTAAGCAGAATATAAAGTTTGAATGAAATCAAAGCAGTGTATCTAAGTGCGGCCGGAAATGGGTTAATAACGCTGTTGTTTACTTCCACTAAAAAGTATTTCGGAAATCGTTGAATAATTTTGTATGGTCCTTTGTATGGAGGCGAATCAAAATTTTGTAGGTTAAGAGAGTGTTTCGTGATCTGAGCTATGAAGTCGAGTTGACGTAATTGCCGATTAGAAGCTCGATCTAACTTTTGTTGAAATGCGTATATCAGCGGCTTATGGTCTATGTAAATATGACAACGGCGACCTTCGACCATGTATTGAAAATGTCGTAATGCTAGGTATGCGCCAGTCAGCTCCCTGTCGTAAGTGCTGTATCTTTTCTCAGCACTGGTAAATCTGCGAGAGAAAAATCCTAACCATACACGAATTGATTTAATACTACGCCAGCCGCGAAATCTGATGCACCTACGCATAAAGACAGTTCCGCGTTGTGCGATGGGTGAGCGAGTAATGCACAATTGACCAGTTGTACCCTACATGCAGCAAAACTGTCTGCAGCTTCAGCTAGCTTCCAAGTAAGTGGAGTAGTATCGTTTCGCTTCTTACCACGAACCATACCGAAAAGACAGGCTTATGTCTTCAGTGCGTGTGGTATGAAACGACGGTAGAAATTAAGCATCGCTAAAAAGCGTTTTAAATCCTTGACGATAACTGGTCCGAATGCCCGAGGCACCGTAGTTCCAAGACACCAAATTCCGATTTACTAACGTTAATAGTTAAGTTGCTTTCTCCGAGTCGTTGAAAAACTTGGCTCAAGTGGTTTTGATGCTCTTTTTCTGAACTGGATGCAATACATACATCATCAAGATAAACAAATACGAAGTTTAAACCACGAAAAAATTCGTTAATAAGTCTTTGGAATGTCTGTGCTGCATCCCTCAAACCAAACGTCATATGCGTAAATTCGTAGAGTCCGAAAAGAGTCGTATCGCCGTTTTACAAATGTCTTCTTTGTTTATTATCACTTGATGAAAGGCCTTTTTTAAACCGATTTTAGAAAACACGCATTTTCCGGCCAAGATATTAGAGAAATCGTGCAAAAATGGCAACGGATATCGATCAGGAACTGTTACTGCATTCTTACCATACTTACCATGTGTAATGGACTTACCAAGTTACTACTGGAAGGGCGACAATTGCCCACTTTCATCAACGAATCAAATTCAGCTTTAGCGGCGGTTAGTTTCTCGGATGAAAGACGGCGGGGTAGTGCGAAGACGGGTGGACCGGTGGTAATAATTCGATGTTCTGCAGACGATTTTGTTGGTTAATTTAGCTGATGAGAGCGTGTGATATCGTTATACTCTGCGAGTATATTCAAATAAGTAGAATTCGCGTTAAAAGATTTTATGCTGAATATGCACATTTTTTCAATTTCGCAAACCGTTTTTAATTCAGTTTTGCTATCGAGTAAACACCTATTTTTGAGATCAACTAAAAGCTCGAAAAGAGACTAAAAGTCAGCGCCAATAATTGCTTGAGAAACATCAGCAATAACGAAATTCCACAAAAATTTGCGTCGTAAATTTGGATTAAGTTTCAGAATCGCCTCACCGAACACAGAGATCAGCGATCTATTTGCAGCAAACAATTTTATACCGTTAGGAGAAGCTCGGGCTGTGTTGTTGCATTTTGGTGTAACGGAAACGTACGCACCGGTCTTTATTAAAAAATTCAATTTTGCTGACGTATCGTATATGCGTAAACGGTATGAAATTTTTATTTTAATAAATTGCACGGCTCTCGGCATTTAGTTGCTTTCGCACCGAATTTGCTATGGTACCAGCAAATCGGTTTGTCCGATTTACTTAAATACGCATGAGGTTCACGTGACCTAGATCGAGACCGCGAACGAAAATTTGACCTTTTGTTATTGAAAAGCTTACGCACCTGCCCAGGCAATTCTGCTATTTCAAGTTTCAAGCTCGAAACTTCATTAAGTGCCAGACCCTCTTGCGCGTTGTTGTGTCGCATCCCAATAGTTTCGATAATGGAGTCAGCGATCTATAATTTTTCCACGGTAGCGACGTTTGTAGCTATAATCGCTGCTTGTACATACGGAGGAAGTCAGATTACCCATAGATCGTGTAAAATGCTGTCATTCAAAGTCGTCCCGGCTGCGCGTTTCATGTCGTTAAATAACTCGCTGGGGCGTCGGTCGCCTAGAACCATGTATTTAAGATCACGTTGCAGCTGCCGCTGTTGACTATCCGAAAAAAGCTCAGTGATCTTGTCCTGAATGTATTTGTATTTCAAATTTGTCGGCGCAGCATTTATAATGCAGCGAAGCTCTATCAGCTTGTTAGGTGGTACACATGCAAGAACGATGTCGAATTTCTTATTATCGTCGGAAATTGAAGAAGCGCTAAAATAAAAGTCCAGAGAATAAAAACAAGCTTCGATGTTGTCCTCGGAAGACTAACTAAATTTGAAATTAATTAAGATTTTAAACGATTATTTATATTTGCATTTTATATTGTATTTTTCATAGAGTTAGGTTTACATAACATATTTAGCTTTTGGACACGTCTGCTGACACTGAGGGATACACTCCGGAAGTACTAGGAGCTACCAGTTGGAACCCTGTTACGAATCGGCCGAGCTTACACTACCACTATACATTTCACTAAATCAATAACTCAAGACCCACCCAACGTAAGTAGGATGCAGATATTTTTCGGAACTGCAATGGTCTTGGTCCGGAATCGGAAGCCGCATTTATATCTGGAAGAATTCTACGATGTTATCCCTGCTTTTTTTTAGCATACACTGCATGGCGCGTTTCTATAACACGACTTCGCAAAGTGTCCAGTTTCTCCACACTTGACACAGATCATGCTTTCGTCAGATGTCCGTATTCAAGGCATCCGAAACACCTCCTGAGGTTTTTCTTCGCCCTTATTCTGCACACTACCCAGCCTATTTACAACTTGTGTGCATCAAGAAATATTCCTGCTTCCGACGCGGGTAGGCTTACCTCGGCAGTTTGAATTCCTAGGTACGCCTTTCTGATGATCTTAATCGTTTACTTGTAGGCGTATTGCCTCAGTAATGTCCTCTTTCGTTGCGATTTCATCAAGATCACGTAGTTCTATAAGAACCTCGTGAGTTAGAGCTGTGTATTTTCTCAAAACAATTTACTTATTTCAGTTTTAAAGGAATTTGACCTCTTGCCGTCTTTTTTATCTTCGTCACATATTTCCCTAATTTCTGCAAACTATAATTCTTCCAGGCAGTCCTAAATAAACAGGAACGGGGGACATTGCCACTTTACCAGTCCAGTGTTACAGGTGTGCTACTCTGTGACCATTGCTCAGACATATTCCTTGCCGGCATCGTAGTGTTGATTCGTATTAATTTTTTTGTTTTCATTATCTTTTTTACTTATTGATTCTGCTTTTTGTTTTAGAGTCTAACAATTAGCTATAAAATCTATATAAGAACTAGACAGACTCAAGCAAGTGATTGAGTTATTTTGGTGATATATTGCTCCTTAGTACGCGGTTATATCTCTTCTTTTTCTCTACCAAAACATGCCTTTATGGATATTTTCATTATGCATGTACCACGTGA
>NW_017537100.1:203468-210352 GCF_001853355.1 Bactrocera latifrons | reverse complement strand
ATAACCCTATATCTGACTCTTTTAGTTTTAGGACTTACAAACAACCGTTATGTGAACAAAACTATAATACTCTCTTTAGCAACTTTGTTGCGAGTATAAAAATTATATATATACATATATTTAAATTTTTCATCTAAATAAACACAGATTCAAAGGAATATAAATCTCATCAATTTCTGAATATACCAAAAATTATTTCGGATGAAAAAAGTCCATGTAAACCGGCAGAAGCTACACGCTCGAAGCAAGGTTCTACAAAACAAAAACGGGGTAAGAATATTTCATACCCCAAATTTTTATCAGAGAGTGACAGCTTAAGACGATACTGCACTCGATTCTCATCTTCGCCGATTCAAGATAACTCTGAATCGTTACTAGAAATCAAGAATCAAAACATTGACAATTTTTGGACACGTCTCCAAGTGGCTTATGACGCCATTGTAGAAACTGACGATTCGGATGAATTTCCAAATTTCCAAATATGAAAATTGCCTTGACCAATATTTAGAGACAAAAGCCATGATCTCTGATCAATTAAAATTATCAAAGTCAAATGCACCAACTCCACAACTGAGAGTACAGCTACCACGAACACAAGCCCAAGAGGCAAGTTCAGGTATCCACCTCAAGGTGCCCGCATGTGACACAGAAATTTTTCATGGGGGTTATGAACAATGGCGTCCTTCCGGGACATGTTCACAGCCGTGTACATAAACTCAAAATTATCTAATGCACAAAAATTGTATCACCTCCGATACAAAACAAAAGGTCAAAACAAAACAAAAGGTCAAGTAAAACAGTTCGCTCTTAATGACAATAATTTCAATTCGGCTTGGGAAGCTTTAAAAGAACGATAAGAGAATGAAAGAATAWTGGTCGACAAACAAGTGACCATATTAATGAATTTACCAAAAATTCAGAAAGAAACAAGTGAAGAATTCATAAAACTTCAATCCATTGTTTCGAATTGTTTGTCGGTTCCTTCTACACAGAATATTCCCACTGACAATTGGGACCCCATACTGGTAAACATATGCTCCACGGCATTACCAGAAAAATCGTTGCTTTTGTGGGAGCAATCGCTCTCCTCGCGAAGAAAGTGCCCAACCWGGCAACAAATGAAAGATTTACTAACTACCCAATATAAAAAACTAAAAATGTTCAACACGACCTAAATCGAAGCTTCATTAGACCCCAAGCTAATAACAACAACTTAAATCGTAATTTTTTTAAAACACAATCGTTCACTTCCGAACAAAACAAACATACGTCATGCGAACTATGTGCGGAAGGGCATAAACTCAAATCTTGCGATAAGTTTAAAAAATTAAATATTAACGAAAGAAGCAACTTTGTCAGATCGAAAAGACTCTGTACAAACTGCTTGTCCCATTCACACATTCTAAATAATTGAGAAAGCAAATTCAATTGCGTATATTGCCACAAAAGCATCATTCAATGTTGCTCTTCAATAATTTTCCCAACACACCCCAAGGTAGCGGTTTCTCTCAAAAGAGCCACGGGTTTAGTTGCAACGGCAACTCCCGAATCACAAAATTCCGAAATTTGCCAAGAGACACCATGCTGCTCTAAGGCATTAAAAACTCAAACGCTGCACAGCGAGATTCAAAGTAGGGTACTACTACCCACAGCCGTCGTCTCCATAGAACGTCGAGTAGAACTTTTTAATCTCAGAGTCCCTAATAGACCAAGGAGCACAACGATCTTTCATAGCGTCTAGGGCACAAAATAGGCTACAATTGCCATAAAAACAAGCCCATTATGAAATTACGGGAATGGGCGGAAGAGTAGTACAAAACTCAAATAAAATCTGCCCCATTACCCTAATTTCCCTCCAAGCGGATAAGCGCATAAAAGCAGATGCAATAGTCTTACCGCAACTCACGAACATGCTCCCTAGCTATCATATAAATAGGAAGCAATGGCAAAAGGTTACACACTTAAAGCTAGCAGATCCCAACTGCAACAAACCCGCTCAAATAGACCTTCTATTAGGCAGCGACTTTATATCTCAAATTATACTAGAAGGTGTTGAAAAAATTTCAAAAAGACTTCTAGCGCAAAATATCTATTTGCGGAACCAGTCACAACCATGACAACTCAAGTTGAGGAAATATCAACCGAGTACCTCAATTCACAATTGAAAAAATTTTGGGAGTTAGAAGAACTCCCCCCCCATTTCAATCACAACACCAGAAGATCAGTATTGTGAATACTTGTGCAAAGCCACAACTACTAGATCAGATGATGGTCGGTATGTCATACGACTACCACTAAAACAACAATTCCCAGCCACACTCGCCTTAGGTCATTCTCGTACCTCTGCAATACAGCAGTTTCTAAGTATGGAAAAAAACCTACTTAGAAAAGGTGAGMTBAAACAAGATTATGATGGTGTCTTAGAAGAATACCTCCATTTAGATCACATGGAGGAAGTAAGCCCATTCGAAAAAATAATAAAATTCAAATATTATTCATTCTACTTGCCACATCATGCAGTAGTAAAGCCTGATAAAAAGACAACAAAGGTTAGAGTTGTTTTTAATGCCTCGAGATCCACTAGCTCGGGGAGTTCCCTAAATGATATTCTATTTACGGGACCCACTCTCCMACCAGATTTAATGCTCCTTATTCTAAACTGGCGTATATTCAAATACGTATTTAACGGGGACGTCGAAAAAACGTACAGACAAATAATCGTACATAAAGACGATCAAGATTTTCAGCAAATTATTTTYCGAAAATCCCCCAATAGTCCATTACGCGACTTCAAGCTAAAAGCAGTGACCTTTGGCGTTAACTGTGCCATTCAAACACTTCATGAATTGGCTGAAAACACCAAGTCAGAATTTCCTCTGGCAACCCAGGTGTTAAACACAAACATATGTAGAAGATATTCTGTCTGGAAGTCACAGTCTTCCACAAGGATACGAATCATTATCACAGATGATTCGAGCCCTCAAATCCGCAGGGTTTCCATTAAAAAGATTACGGCAAATCACCCAAATATATTAAAAAATATACCAAAAGAAAATTTGTTGGACACTAATTTCCTCATATTCGGAAAGGAARGTACCACAAAAACTCTGGGCATCCAATGGAATGCGATATAGGAGCAGTTTTCGTACACGACGGAGTCCATATCCGCATTATTCGCCATTACAAAACGCCAAATTCTCCCCTCTGTGGCAAACCTTTTTGATCCCGCAGGATGGCTATCGTAAATTATGATACAAACCAAATTCCTGATACAAGAATTATGGCTAGATGGTACCGATTGGGACGAGCAAGCAAAACCACTTCGTCTAGAAAAGTGGTCCCACTTCGCGAGCAATCTAAACAATATCACACAGATACAAATTCCACGGTGGGTAAACTATTCCCCCGAATACAAAGKGGAACTACACGGCTTCTGTGACGCCTCTGAAAAGGCATATTGTGCCACCATATATGTGCGCGCACAAAGCGATAACGCAACCACAAGCCACTTATTAGTGGCAAAAGCAAAAGTGGCGGCTCTAAAAACGTTAAGTCTACCACCCCTTGAACTCTGCGGCGCACTGCTAATAGCAAAACTAGTTTCCATGGTGCAAACCCGCTTAGACATGGCGAAACGCAAGCTATATGTCTGGTCTGATAGTCCTAGCCTGGTTGGAAAAACCCCCACATGCGTGGAATATATGTTATATTTCAAACAGAACCTCGCAAATAATTGACCTAGTGGGATCCGGCACATGGCGACACGTAGCCAGTGTTGACAATCCCGCCGATCTAGGTACAAGAGGGTGCAAACCCCTGCACCTTTCCAACACCACGCTCTGGTGGAATGGCCCTCGATGGTTAGCCGAATCTTCCGATTCTTGGCCACAATCGCCAATGCGTAACATCATTGCCCCCGAAAGTCGGAAAATCGACACCTACCACACACTATTGGAGGATAATGACATCCTTGGACGCTTTTCATGGTTCCCTCGAGCCCCCAGAGTAGTCGCCTATATGCTCAAGTTCTTAGAGCGGCTTAAACTTAAAGTTAAAGTAGCAACTTATCCCCAATGCGATACATTGACGCATCAAGACTTACAAAAGGCAAAGATCGTTTTATCGCATCAACCCAAACGCGCTACTTCAGCCGCGACATGTTTTTACTAAGAGAATCGAAGCCGATTGACAAAAAGAGCTCACTCTTAGTTCTGAACCCATTTCTAGACACGAARGGTCTGCTTCGCGCCAATGGTCGGCTTGCTAATTCAAGCCTAACATACAACGAGCGCCACCCCATAGAATAGAATAGAATGTTATTTGAGGTAATGCATCGCGACCTAAAGTCTATTGTGCCCTCTCCTATATCACATGACCTCCCAGAGCCCCAGTAGCCTGAATAGTTCTAGGAGTTTGCCGGGCGCTAGTGAGGTGATGTGATCCCTGCTGATGTAAGCAGAATCCAGGGCCTTAAGCCTTTTTCCACAGATTGCTGAGCAATCCAGTTTTAGGTGTGCTGGTGTTTCCTGTTCCAGGTCGCAGAATCGGCAGTTGGCACAGTGCCCTGTGTAGATTGCGACGAGGAGGCGGAATTTTTCACGGGGGAGGTGAATTAGTTCTTTAAACCTGGGGAGATTGTATCCWCCTAGAAGCAGCTTGGCGTGCCGCATGCTTCCTGCCTGCTGTCAATGCCGTTCTCTCTCCACTCTCTMCTCCKTGCGGAGCAGCTCTTTAAGAGTGTGGGGTCTTACCGMTATGTATGGCTCCGGTCCCAACATCTTTGACGCTGCTGCAGTGCGGGCCAGTTCGTCGGCCTTCATTCATTACCTTCTACTCCCTTGTGCCCTGGTAACCACATTAGGTGCACCCGGTTGCACAAGGAGAGGCGGTTTAGCCGTTCTACGCATTTCTCGACTAGAAGCGATTTGGTCTCGTAGGATGAGATCGCTTCTAGCGCCGCTTGACTATCACTGAGAATAAMTATACGCTGGTTGCGATAGTTGCGGCTGAGGTTGACTTCAGCACACTGACAAATGGCAAAAACTTCTGCCTGGAAGATACTTGGGAAGCTGCCCATAGGTATGGACTGCTTGGTACGCGGTCCCACAATACCTTCTGGGGTTTTTGAGCCATCAGTGTAYCACTGAATGGTGCTGTCTTCCAGCAGCCTTTCCAGCGCGGAATCACTCCACACCGTCTTGCTGCCTAGAGTGACYTTGAAGTTCTTCTTAAAGTTTATTTTCTTTGTGGTGCTGTCCTTAGGGAGGGCTAACGGTGTGTTCTCCGCTAGTTCGTCCATCTGTCTAGAGGACATTACCTTCCCTCTTCCRGAGCCTTCTGCTGACATGAGCAGCATGGTGTGCTTTGCTGCTAGCTTGATCTGTATCAGGCGGTCAAGCGGAGTGAGCTCTAGTATGACTTCCAGTGCCACCGTGGGACATTTGCTCATTGCCCCTGAAGCATAGACACATGCAAGTCCTCGCAGCTTTGACAGTCTCCGAAATACTGAAGACTGCGCTGCTTGGGTAGCCCAGGCRACCGCTCCATAGGTGACGATAGGCCTTACTATCATGGTAAACAGCCATTTGATGATACTTGGCTTGCATCCCCATGATCTGCCGGCTAGGCGTCCACAGATCATAAGTGCTCTAGTTGCTTTGGACAGCGTTAGGTCCAAATGCCTCCTCCACCCTAATGATGAGTCTAAGGTGAGGCCCAGGAATTTTACCTCCTTAGACATTACCACCTCTGTGCCTCCAATTGTTAGGGACCTTAGGYCCGGAAGAGATCTCCGCTTAGTGAATGGGATCACGGTGGTCTTTGCTGCGTTTATATTTAGCCCTACCGTGTTGTACCATCCTTTCGCCAATTTTAAGCCCCTTTGAACAATGTCGTAGAGAGTKTTCTCAAATCTGMCTCTCGCCATTATGACAATGTCGTACGCGTATCCTTGACAGCGGATTCCATTGCTGGTGAGCAGCTCGAGTAGTTCGTTGCCTTGTGGGCAACCCCTTGTGGTGCCAAGATGAATCCTACTTTCTCCCACTGTTGTTTCTGCTATCCTAGTGCGCAGAAGGGCTTCTATCCATCTGCGTATCGGGGTGGGTACGTTCCTTMTCTCAAGTGCCTTGATAACGCTAGTGTGAGATGCGTTATCAAAGGCACCCTCAATGTCTAGGAAGGCGCAGATAGAAACCTCGCCGTTATTCAGCGAATCCTGCAGTTCAGACGTGAGTTGGTACAGAGCAGTGTTTGTGGATCTGCCCTCTCTGTACGCGTGTTGTCTGGTATGTAGGGGTGCGATCTTCAGCGCTTCCGATCTGATATGGTTGTCTATTACTTTCTCCATTCCCTTCAGCATGAAGGCTGTGAGACTTATAGGCCGGAACAATTTGACTAGCGAATAGGCTCTCCTCCCTCCTTTGGGAATGAAAATTGCTTTTTCGATTCTTCATGGCTCAGGGATATACGACATCGCCAGGCTGTCTCTCATCAGCCCTAGCAGGTGTGGTAGGAGACTATCCATACCTTGCTGCAAAAGGGCCGGGAAGACGCCATCCAGTCCCGGTTACTTAAAGCTTGAAAAGGAGGCCAGTGCCCATTTGACTGAGTCTGCAGTGGACAGGTTTCTTGCAGTCAGCCAATCTGAGCGATCTGGCCTACGTATGACCGAGGCTGCATTTAGGTCAGCTTGAACCGTCCCCGGGAAGTGCGTTTGTAGGAGTGTTTTCGCCCTCTCCTCCGCGCTTGTTGTATAGGTCCCGTCGTTTCTTTTTAGGGATAATACTGTGTCCGTCTTGCCCTTCGACAACGCCTTATGCAGACGAGCTGCCTCCGGGGTCGAGGAGACGCTATCACAGAATTTCCTGAAACTGTTTGTCTTG